>NW_022103897.1:1210560-1216993 GCF_000313985.2 Echinops telfairi | reverse complement strand
TGATAAGAATTGTACGAGCCCCCAGTAAAATGATTTTTATAAAAATCAGGAAAGGAGGGTGTGCACTAAGGCTGTATTGTTTCACTGTACTTATGCAATCAGTATGTGGAGCAAGTAATCTGAGCAGCTCAAGTATATGAAGTGTGGCATCAAGATTGGAGGAAGGTTTCTTAACAACCCCTGGTATGCAAATGATACAGCCTTCTCGCTCAAAGGGAGGAGGACTTGATGCACTTCCTGGTGAAACTCAGAAACTGCAGTCTTCACCATGGGTTGCCTCCTGATAGAAAGGAAATCAAAATCCTCACAACTAAACCAATAGGGAGCATCATGATAAGTGGAGAAAAGATGGAAGTTGTCAAATATTTCATTGTACTTGGATCCAGAATCAGTGGTCATGGAAGCATCATTCAAGAAATCAAATGATGTATTGCATTGGGACAATCTGTTGTTGAAGGCCCCTTTAATGTGCTGAAGGGCAAGGATGTCACTTTAAGCCTTAAAGTGAGCCTGCCCTAAGCCATGGTATTTTCAATTCCCTCATGTGCATGTGGAGGTTGCACAATGACTAAGGAAGACCATGGGAGAATGGGTGGATTTGAATTGTGGTGCTGGTGAAGACTATTGAAAGTACTATCGACTTCTAGAAGGACCAAGAAATCTAGAAGGACCAACAAATACAACCATGCTCCTGGAAAGCAGGAAAGGAGGGACTTCATATCACGTACTTGGGACATGTGCATTCATTTATCAATATGATATTCCCAGAAAGGACATCAAACTTGAGAAAGTAAAAAGTCAGTGAGAAAGAGGCCCACTGTTAAGGAGGTAGATTGACACAGTGGCTGCAACAATGAGCTCCAACATACTGATTGTGCGGTCAGTTCAGGAGAGAGCAGTGTTTCCTTCCATTGTACTCTGGGTTACTATGAGTTGGAAGCTACTCAACAGCACTGAACAATAACAGCAGCATCTGTCTTTAACAACCAACCCCCTAAACCCTCAAACCAACATGGAAAGAAAGCCTCCCTCATCCCGCCAGTCCCACTTGCTGCCCCCACAGAGCCACTGCTCTGCATTCAGGCTTCTCAGCTCCTAATCTTTGAGAAAATAAGTTTGTTTCTTAAGGCCACCGACTTGTGTCTTTGTTACAGTAGCACCAAATCACTAAGACACATTAGAACTTATTTAAATACATCTTTTCACAAGCAGAAATAGTCTCTACTGTGTGAAATATCTGTGGACTTGCTCATTTTATGCTTTGAGTAATATTTGTGTTATAATGAACCGGTTAAATTAAAGTAACATATTAATACCACCTAGTGTATACAAAATGTTTAATTAACTTTCTCAATAGACTCATATATAAATCACTTATTACAATCTATCCCAAGAATTAAAATTCTAGCTCTTTTAGTTTATGAAAATATAAAAAGCACCAAAGTAATCAAAAACTCCAAACCAAATTTGCTGCCATCAAGTTTATGCTGACTCATAGCAACCAGAAAGGACAGGGTAGAACTGCCCCTGTGGTTTCCGAGACTCTTCACGGGAGTAGAAAACCTCATCTTTCTGCCAAGGACTAAGTAACAGCAGTTGCTTATCATGAAATGGAAGGGAACCACTCATATGCCTTTAAAGCACAGCCAAATGAAGGCTGGTGGTTCTTGTACTGGGTTATGATATTCAGAGATTGGTTGGTTTGAAGGGTTGATCAATCTTGCTGGTAATTCCATTCCAGAAACAGCAGGGGGACAACTTCATCCTGATGCCATCAAGCACTGTCATGATCAGGGCTGGACTTCAGGCTGCAAAAGCAGTTGTCTATTTCACCATTCCTCTTAGCATCTGTCCCTCTGGGTTCCCAGGCAAGGGCAGTGGGTATTTACTGGGTCTTCTCATTCTCCGTGGGACCAAAGCTCCAATTTTTGTTTTGTCAGCTCTTTAAGGCTGTGGAAATATCTCCCAGGTCTCAGCTTCTCAGACGTAGCTTTCAGAATCTGCGACTGCATCAGGGCAAAGAGCGATCCTGATTCTGGGACGCATTTCTTAGCCTGTATTAAGAATATGTCCAGGATTTGTTACTTGTAGCTTCGATGTGGTAAATGTATTTCTATCATCACTCTCCATCTCATTATAAAACATTGTAAAGATGTAATATTTTAAAGGCCTACTTAAAATGCATGTGGGGTGTGTGTGTGTGTGTGTGTGTGTGTGTGTGTGTGTACTGGCACATCAGTGACAACAAGTTGTACTATGCTTCTTCACTGCAGTGTTTCTGCTTACACATGTTATATTGGGGGAATTTCACTTTTTGTTCCATCTCTGTGGTTTTATCCCTATATCCCTTTTTTTGTAAGTTCCAGTCAAAGAAGCTACACTTACCCAACTCTTCCAGAAAAGAATTGCTTTTAAAAAGCCAGGTAATCTATACAAAACACTTTACCTGATACATTTTTTTTTATCCTAATTGAAACAGAAGCTAGCAAATGTCATACGCTGGGAGGTAATAGAACCCTCTGAACTTGGACGCAGCCAAGTTGCAAACATTCTGCCCTTGTCCTAATGCATCTTTCTTCTAATCATCATCAGTGCTTTAGCTGGGCTGTCCAGAAGCACTTGCTAGCAAAGGAATGCATTTTCCTTTATTGCCAACTAGTGTGTTATATATAATATTTGCCATTTTTTTACCACAACTGCAAGAATGTGTTGTTTCCCAGGGATATTTGGGGGTCACTGTTTTTCAATATTAATGAGTACTTGGGCATTCATTTAACAAGCATATTGATATTTTGCTATGTCCCATATAGTCTTTTAACATTTTAGGGTTTGACAGCACACCAAGTAGAAAAATAAAACCTACACTCAGAAAGTTCATCTTTAAATTGAAAACGAAGCTTCTAAATATTTAACACCAAATGAACAGCATTTAGGTAAAGTAAAAAAGTATTGTATACTTCATACCTTTAAGTTTCATGGGAAAAACTCTATGGGTCTTTCTTCATCCTTTCTGTCACTGGCTTTTTACTGTTATATTACTTCCTTTGTCTTCTTATTATCATTAGCTCATATCTCAAAACACTTTAGATAAATTTGAGGTGAGATCCATCATTCAAATAACTGAATGTAAATCTATTTTTCAAAAGACGCCCCCCCCCCGCCCCGTTGATTACTCATCTGATTACCTCATCATTGTTTTCACTTCATTTTATCAACACCGCCATCACTCTTTTTGTTTTGTTTTGTTTTGTCAGTGCTTATTAAATCATGCTTGCATTATTAATATGCACTTTTACTCTATGGTCTATCAGTCAAGGTCCAATAAAACAAATCAAATCTCGTAATTTTGCCAGAGAATTTAGCAAAGGAAAAGGGTGCAACAGGAATTAGACAACTTAAAAGGGAAAGGGGGAGACTGAAGTAGCACTTAGTGACTCCAGGAAGCAGCTTTCATTCCTGGGGCCAGGAGACCGAAGGGAAGTAAATGGGGTTATCAGAACTTTGAACAGTGGGAGCCGGGGAGAACTTGTAAGCTAGGTTTCCAAGGAGCCGCTAGTGCTGGCCCTTCTGGAGCGAAGAGGAGTCTCTGGGATAGGCAGTTGTCTGAGGAAGTTGGTTTGGGAGCATGGAAAGAAACCAGAAACTTGGACCAACTGCTGCTGGCGCCAATTGGGGGAATAATAGCACACAGAGCAGACAAGCAGGCAGGAGAACATGCTTGCTCCCTCCTCCAGCCTTTCAGTTTGGGAGTCTCCAACAGGGAGCCAACTGGCAAAACTGACATGTCGATTGTGGAGTCCCAACCCCAGTGCCACAGAGGAGAGTTTGATAAGAGGTGAGAGGTAATAGAATTGTACCATCAACATCTTTGTAAAATAGCTTTGAACCCCGTGTAAAGACTGCAGATAAAACCTCATCACTGAGCTACGTGCAGCACATGGTGTCACAAGTGCCTGGAAGCAACAACAGCAAAAAGCCATGCAGGCAGCACATAGATCAAGGCAGTGGGAGCCAATGACAGCCTGTGTAATGAATACAAGTAACGATAAATGCATTTTCTTTTTAAGACAAATTAATGTTTTGTGTTTTCTGATTGGACTCATTGGATGACCATATAACCCCCAAAATGATTGCCATTAAATCTGAAGACCAGTAGTCTGTCTAGACCAGGATTTGGAAAACAACTGTTCGCGGGCTAATTTCTGCCTGCTGCTTATTTGTAAATAAAGCTGTGTGATGACGCTGCCAAGCCTATTTCTTATATATTGTCCTATGGTTGTTTTCAGGCTACGACAGCAGTTGAATTCTTGCAACAAAAAAACCTTAGCAAAGGTGGAAATGTCTGTTATCTCTCTCTTGACAGAGAGTGTCTGCTTCTTGGTCTACACTGAGCTGCCCAATAAAACTTTCCCCGTGATGGGAGCGGGGTGTGCCTGAACTCTCCATCAGAGTGACTAGCTAGATAGGGCTTTTGAAAGGTTGAAATGTAACTGAATGTAACTGAGGCGCTGAATATTTTATTTTGTTGTTGTTGTTAGTTGCCGAGTCAATTCTGACTATTTTATTGTATTTCCTTGCATTTCAACATGCTAGCCACCTGTGGCTTGTGGCTACTGTGTGAGAACAGGAACAATCAATAGAAACACAGGACATGACTATTGTCGTCAAACGAGCAGTGATTCCCACGTATTTCTGGTAACATTTGCCCCTGTTGCAAATTCCTTGGGTGAAAAGGGATCAAGGGTGGGAAAAAGTCTAAGGCTGGCGAGTCTTGTAGAGTTGGATGTTTGGGACTTCAGACACTACACTACAGCCCAGAGTCTCCCAGGAGCTATATTAGCGTGTTGGAATTTCTACAGTATCATGATAAAAAACAACACAAAACTCACTGTCTTTGAGTCGATTTCAACACACAGTGACCCTATAGGACAGGGTAGAACTGCCCCTGTGACGTGCAGAGACTGTAACTCTGTACAGGAGTAGAAATTCCTCTTTGGCCCACAGTCTCAGGGTACGCATCCTTAATATAGATCAAGATCCAGTTCTCTTCTTCCAAGAACATGAAAGGTTAAAGTCCCTCAACTTTTTGAAGTTAAGTGACCACATGACTGGTCCTGGACAGTCAAATGTGGACAGAGCTGATGTGTGCATGGCCCTTCCAGGGCTCAGCTTTTAATCTGCTTGTGCGCACTCTCCAAGGAATCCTGGGGGTGTCACAGTTAGCGCTACACTGGTCCATTCAAACATACCAGCTCTGCGGCAGAGGGATCGGGTGATTTGTGTCTTCAAGAAAAATCACCTGTGGGCAGCTCTACTTTGTCACATGAGGTCCCTATGAGCCGGAATGGACTGGATAGCACTCAACAACATGCTCAACTCATTAGCCCCCTTGCTGAGGTCAATCCCAACATTCTGTTGGGAAGCCAGTGTCCTAAGAGGATGGTAATTTCGCTTCACTTGACTGACACTTCTATGAAGGAAAGCACTCCTTTAGCCCCTGTAAAAATATATAACATAAGTGATATGTATTTTTATGTCTTAAGAAATGATGCTCTCAAGTTCTTTTTAACCCCACCATAACTTAAATTTGTGTGGACACAATTTTCTAATCTAGAACTCAAATTGTCTATAAAAAAAAAAAAACCCTTCCCTGCCTTCTTTGCCTAAAAGAGAACCAAGCAAAATCACAGGGAAGGAGTGCCTACGTGGCACAAAGATTAAATGCTTAGCTATTAATTGAAAGGTCAGTGGTTTGAATCCACTCAGAGGCATTTTGGAAGAAGCTCTTAGAGTTTTACTGCTGAAAGATCACAGCCATTAAAAGTCTATAGAGCCCAATGGAAAGCTGAAACACATAGGTCCCGATGAGTCCGAATTGACTCAACTCTACAGAACTGGCATTCAAGTAGAGGTATTTCATGCAGTCTAGGGAGAGGAAGCTCAGAGTGAATCTTCTAATAACTTGGGGTTTCTTTAGAAAAGTGAGTTCCTGGAGCTCCATGCCATACAATTTGGAGTTAAGTTTGTCATTTGATGCAATAAGTGACTCTTTAAAGGTGTATTCTTTCCTTTCCAAGCCTCTGCTTTTCTATTGTACTGGTATATAAACAGAGTACAGGGTCTGGAGTGAGGCCGGTCAGCCTTTGAGTTTTGATTCTGCCCTTGATTTAGCTGGGTGGCTTTGGATGAACCACTTGATTTCTTTGGATCTCAATTTCCCCTTGTTTGAAACATGTGTGCTTATAACAACTTTAATGAATATGACAAGCATAAGTAATCAATTGTGCCTGTTCTAATAACTGCTCATATCTCTCCATTCTGAAAGCATTTCATGTCTTTCCAGGCCTGGCGCTTCCTTCTGCTTGGAATTCCCACAGCACTCATCCTAGGCTGCTGCTTCTTGAACTTGAGCCCTTCTGACATAGCAGTATGT
>NW_022103897.1:1207910-1209369 GCF_000313985.2 Echinops telfairi | reverse complement strand
AGTAAGGTTATCATCAATTTCTGCTTGCTACTGACCCAAAGATGTTTCAGGACCAAGTCTATGGCAGGTCCAAGGGGGACGGTTACTCTCTCCAGTTAAAGACGGGAAGCAATTACAAGAAGGAGAAAATCAGTGTTGCATTAAGTTTGACTATTCCCTTGTTGTTTGTTGTTGTCTGGAAGCATAAAAAGAAAGTAATAGATTATCAAACCATTCCAGCCAAAGGGATGGCGTCTTTGAAAAAGTGGCTCTTAGAGATGAAGTGCTAGAAGTCATGAAGTTCAAGATTAGTGGCAAAGTCAAGATGGACAGTATTTCCAGGTGTGCAAAATAGTCAGAACTATCCAATTGCTGTGAGACAGGAGTCGCCAATGGAAAATTATATGTCATCGGGAGCAATCCTCCCATGATTTTTTAGGGGCCAGATGTCTCTCAATTTGTAAGATGGTCAGCAATTGTGTGCAGCCAACCACACTGTCTCCATTCGAAATAATGAAAGTGACCGGAGTTCAAGATATAGAGGTCAAGGTGAACTCATGCAGCACCTAGGGAGAATATCTACTTCTTTATTAAGTGGATTGCACAGACTGGGCCTCTGCCTAACCAAGTGATGTTTCCCTGAACTGCTGAAGGTCATCATGTGCCCATGGTTTGGATTCAGTATTCACAATTAGGTGAGACAAAAGCCAACTCTTGGTGACCATTCTGCCTCGCTCTCAGGAGCTTAAGAGAGAGATTTCCTGACCCCATTCATCAGTGCCAGCTAGACAGATGGCAGAACAGAAAAGAACATTGCAGGTTTTCACCTCTGCAAAACTCGGCTGCTGTCATTTCGGAAAGGCTAAGAATATTATTCGACAAGTTCAAAGTGCAAGGCCTGTGCCTACTGCTTTGAGCCCCCAGACACCACCAAGCATGCTAGGGAGTCGCGGCTGAAATACTCTACTACCCCAGGATTTTCTCTTAGGAGCACTGTTGAATAAACTGTTGAATGAAAGAAAAATCATGTTTGAAAACTTAAGAGGATAGAAGAAAGGAATTTTGGTCAGCCCAAGGAAAGGTTCATCATGATGAGAAATATGGTATTAGCTACTCATTATTCAACAATTAAATGTCGTTATGTTGGCCCTATTATGAAGTAACTTTTGTCTGACAAATAACAGTAAAATCCAGTAGGAATCTGGTGATATTTTAGCCATCTTCCTAAGACTGATAAAACTCTTGCCTCTCTACTCTGGCCTTAAAATTCAGATGACCCCACACCCTACTTTTCCTGCAATAGTGTGGGCTCTGGCCTGATGTCCTAGCATCATTAGAAATAGCACCTTCCTTTCCTGGGCCATGCTCACAGTGAATGCATTCAGCCACTGACTGAAAGATCAGAGTTCACCTAGAGGTGATCTCCTTGTGCAACAACAGTCACTGTGAAGCCTGCGGAGCACAGGTCAAAGCCGACCCC
>NW_022103897.1:1205955-1207422 GCF_000313985.2 Echinops telfairi | reverse complement strand
GAAGCTCAGACCTGTGGCACACATGCAAGTGGCATGTACAGTGTTTGCTGAGGAAGCTCAGACCTGTAGCACACATGCAAGCGGCATGTGTGGTGTTTGCTGAGGAAACTCAGACCTGTAGCACACATGCGAGCGGCATGTGTGGTGTTTGCTGATGAAGCTCAGACCTGTAGCACACATGCGAGTGGCATGTGTGGTGTTTGCTGAGGAAGCTCAGACCTGTAGCACACATGCTAGTGGCATGTGTGGTGTTTGCTGAGGAACCTCGGACCTGTAGCACACATGGGAGTGGCATGTGTGGTGTTTGCTGAGGAAGCTCTGACCTGTAGTACACATGCTAGTGGCATGTGTGGTGTTTGCTGAGGAAGCTCAGACCTGTAATACACATGCTAGTGGCATGTGTGGTGTTTGCTGAGGAAACTCAGACCTGTAGTACATACACATGCTAGTGGCATGTGAGGTGTTTGCCTCCCTTGCCGGCTTCCTTGGAGCAGTGCCCGTGTTTCAACTTCTGCTTTCAAAATTGCTCAAGACAGCTGGAGCCATTGGCAGTTCCTTTGTAATTAATTTTGTTTTTAGAGCTCTGTTGTTATTACCATTATTTCGTTGGCTGTTCACATTACCATATATTTGTTTATCTCTCTAAATAAACTTTATACTGAAACTCCAAAATGAATGCAGTCTAGTGGTATAAAGCTTCTAGAAACCCCTAACCAAACTCTCTGTCATCGAGTCAATGTTGACTCACAGGGACCACCCTGTGGCTTTCTCAGACGGTGACTGTTAACGGGAGGAGAAAGCTCAGTCTTTCTCCCATGGAGTAGCTGGTGATGTCGAACTGCTGACCATGTATGCTGCCGACCACCTGGATTGCAGCCCAATGCGTAACCACTACATCCCCAGGGCGCCTGCATAAAGCTTCTAAAGGGAATAAAAATCATATTGCAAAATCATCTTAAGAAACCAAGTCTCTGGCAAACTATGTAGAGGAATAGATTCTCACAACACACTTGGAGGAGAGGGGATATATTTAGAGTAGCAGGATGAAGAACTTTGTTCCCTTTCTGCAAGTGCTCACCCCCGATGCCATCCAGCTGAAACCAGGAGAGAGTCTGGCATGCCATTGAGGCTGGCCTGAGAAGAGGTTAAATTAGAATGTTCTGATCACTCTTTCAACACTCTTCTACCAAGGACGATGAGGTTCCACCTGGCTTCTCTTGGGTGACAAGACAATGACGTGGAGACAGCCCAACACTAATCCAGTCTTGGCCCTAAGTGGCTACAGAGATATCGATGCCAGACTAGAGGCAGCTCCACCACATTCTAGTGTCCAGCACACTATCAGTCCAGTTCCCCTCTTACTCTACCTTATGCACAGGTTGGCCTTTCCCAAATGATTTCCACTCAAGTTTCCATTGTAGAGGCTGACATCATGATGGGTCCAAACACTTTATTTATTTATTTTTT
>NW_022103897.1:1196368-1204243 GCF_000313985.2 Echinops telfairi | reverse complement strand
CAAGTGCCATCCTGCCTCAAGATCTCATCATTTCCTTGAGGAAAATATTGTTTAGTTAGGAAAATGAGAACATCTGCTAGAATCATGTGAACCAGACCAGAACTTCTTTGGTTCTCAAAGAAGTGCATGGGTCAGACAAATGAAATATCAGTAAGCGTCCTACAAAGAAGCTGGCTATGATTCCTCCTCATGATTTCATATTAACATAGGCCCATAAAACTTTTTTGACATAATCATTGATTATTAATTTTTTTTCCAATTTAAGCACCATTCTTACATATTTTCTGAGATTTGTTTGATTTTGGAAAAGAAGACACGTGGCCAGTAGAGAATGGGGTTGTGATCCATGCCAGATTCTTTCTTGATCTCATCAATATACTAGTACCTACCACCTTTCAATGAATTTACAAATATTGACTCTTTTACACTACCTAAAATGCTGATTTACACATGTCATTTCTTCCAGAATAACCTTTTTTTTTTTGATCCTTTCAAATCACTTTTAAAAATACGAATTCATCTATGTTACTTACTTCTGTTGCTAGAGCCACTTTATCAAGAAAGAAACTTGGGCCAAAGAAATTAACTTACCCAAGATCATACTATTAGAGTCTGAACCTCTAACAACTACACCAAGCTTAGGAACCAGGGAAGGACACTGTCCATCAGAGAAGGGTTTAGACAATGAGCCAGATGAGTATATTGAAGGCAATCACTTCATCAGTGCAACTTCAATTAAAACTTGAGGCCATTGGGTTATGGTCAATTAATACGGTCCTTGTAACTGTAGTTCCTTCTAAGGAATAATTCTGGACTTTACACACCTGAGACTACAATCTCATTTCAGAGGGCATCCTCTACTCTGCTGATGGGCAGGGGTGGGGTGGGGTGGGATGAGACCTGACCTTGGTGAGGATGTGGGCTAAGCAACACCCTTTGTTTCCTTGGCAGCATCTTTAAGACCTTTAGTAGAGAGTGTGAACCAAGCCAGACCCTTTGTTTCCTTGGGGGCATATTTGATTTTACTTTAGTACAGAATGTGATGTAAGACTTCATCTTCTGTGAGGAATATTTAAATGCTGGTTCAGTACAGCCTGCCTCACCTGGAAAACCAGACTTCTGTTCCCTGACTGAACTTTGGTAGAAGCAAAAGGACCTGCTGTGGCTGTTGGACATTTTTGGCTTCTGGCTCTGAACCCTGCCTTTAGCTCACCTCTTCCTGACCCTGAGAGTTTGGACTGAACCACACCCACCACCACGTGAGACACTTCCTCAAGGCTTTGTGAGTTTCTATGGGACCTTGCAGTGAATTGCAGAACCTGGGACACGAGGGAATATGCTCAAGGGAGGAATGAGGGGAAAGTGTTAAGTAGTATCTTCGAAGAGCTTTATACTTCGGACATCTTTGATCTTCAACTCCCTGGAACTACTCTGCTAATAATTCTTAAAAAACAAATTTTTACCATAGCCATCTACCCCATTGCCTGAAGAGTTCAGTCTACTGCTGATCACCTTGACCTACAGCATTTGACAGTCTGGTCATTTTGTTTTGAATTCTGTATAAATGTCCTTATAAATCTCATCTTGGCTTACTCAATCATACAACCTGCCGGTCTTTCCCGGATATAGAAACTAGTGCCCAGAATAAGTGTGCATATTAATTAGAGGAGGATAACTATTATATTACTGATGGCCAGACTTCATCTCACATACTTTGGACATGTCATCAAGAAAGACCAGTCCTGGAGAAAGACATCATGCTTGGTAAGTGGAGGTCAACCAAAAAAGGGAAGGCCCTCAATGAGAGGGATCGACAATAGCCTCAAACACAAGAATAATTGTGAGGATGGTGCAGGGCCCAGCGGTGTTTCTATTATACCTAGGATCACTATGAGTCAGAACCAACTCATAGCACATGACAACAACAACATAAAAAACACTGCTATCGAGTTGATTCTTACTCGGGGCAACCTTCTACAACAGAGTAGAACTGTCCATAGGTTTCTGAGACTTTAAATCTTCATGAGAGGAGACAGCCTCCTCTTTATCCTGCTGAGTGGCTAATGGGTTCCAACCGAGGACCTGGCAGTCAGAAATGCAATGTGTAACCCACTATGCCACCAGGCCTCCACTGCACTACATAGATCACAAAACTGGCAATCAATCAAACACAGGAACTATTTAGTTCTTGATCTCAACAACAAAATAATCTGATGCAATTCAGCAAACGTTTGGTGAGCACATATTATAGCCCAGATATTGTGCTATGTGGCATGATGAGCAGATTCACCAGGCAAAGAGGAACATCTAAATCACGAGGACTTGAAAGTCAGTGAACGGGTGGAACGCTAACACGAAGATGGAGTGACACAGCAGAGGCTGCACAACTGAGCTCCACTGTAACACCAGCTGTGAGGACGGCAGTGCTTCCTCCTCCTGTAGCCAGAGTCCCAGGGAGTCGGAACCGACTTGAAGGCCCAAGAGCAACCACAAACATATGAAAGAGGCTGTGTCCATCTGCGAAAGACAAGATGGTATGGCCCAGGAAGCACTGTGGGTGTGTGAAGGAAGCGGTGAACGTGAGAACTAAAACCCAAACTGAAATCCATGGCCATCTAGCCTATTCCGACTCATGTGGGCCCTACGGAAGACTCCCAAGGCTGCACATCTTTATGAGACAGCCTCATCTTTTGCCCACTGAACCACAGAAAGGACTAATTTGGAACTTCCCGTGCCATGAGGAGTTCACGAAGGAATCAAGGAAGAGAGGCTAAAAGAAACATTTTCCCTGAGAATGGACAGAAAGAGCCTTCCACTAGAGCAGTGGTTTTCAACCTTCCTAATACTATAACCCTTCAACACTGTTCCTCATGTTGTGGTGACCCCAACCATAGAATTATTTTCATTGCTACTTCATCACTGTAATTTTGCTATTGTTATGAATCGGACGATCCCTGTGAAAGGGTCGTTCAACCCCCAAAGGTGTCCAGACTCACACGCTGCCCTATAGCCAATATGCAAGGTGGTCCTAAACCTGAGAAAGTTTCTGGTCATGAATGCTACACACTGGTGAGATTGCCTTTAAAGCACCTCTAAGAAATTAAGATACAGTGAAACCTGGGAGGATCACATGGGCTGCCTTGGTTTTCCAGGTCTTATAAATTTTCAGCTTTTGACAGGGTGCAGTCTTATCCCTTTCCTATCTTTCTCTAGTAGTGGGAAATACTTCCCTTTTCCTTCTGCGACAGGTTTGCACCCAACACAGGCTCCGTTCTCAGCATTTGCTCTACTACAAGACACTTATTCAAACCCATTTATCAGCTTTTATAAACAGGAATGACACCATCCAGCATCTTCTCTCAACTCATAAGTATTAAATGTGTTATTAAAATAAATGTGTCCTTTGTGTTTGAATTGGAGTCATACCCACTCAACTCTTTGGGGTCCCGTCCCCCACCCCACCCCCCAGTGACTCCGAAGAGAGATTTTTCCCCCCTCTGTCTTTTCATTCAAGTTTTGTAGACATCCATCAACAACTGAGTTTCCAAGTCGGGATGTCTGTCATTTAACCTTCATCCTCCTTGAATTTTCATCCTGATGGGTTTGGATTAAACCACAGACTGATAAATGAGCTGTGCTTTGGCGACACAAAAGAGATGTCATTAAGGAAACCTCTTGGAAGGTATGAATCAAAGCCAAGAATCTTGTCCATCCTCCCCCCGACCCCTAGTTCATGGATCGCCTGCAGTAATACATTTTTATTATTTTTATTTATTTCTCTTTTTTCCCCTTTCAGTTTCCAAATGGTTTTCATCATCATTTCCTGCTTGTTTTTCTAAAAGAATAAAAGTATGTCCTGACGGCAGACAGTTCTGTGTTTATTGCACTAATGTGGCTAGCAAAGGCATTTCATCAATTTGAAATTTAATCTGGGACCAGGAGGCAGGGGAAAGAATGCATGCAGGTTAAGTAACAGGCCCCCTGATGAGAAGAGTCAGCCTCACTCATAAAGATGCTGGATAATGAGGGAAGTGGTTCTGGTTATCTCTAAGGCCATCTCTTTGGCTAAACTAGTGCTTATAGGAGGGGACAGCCTTTCTGTTTAGTTAGCTTGTAGTTTTCCAATTCTTTTTACCATGATTTATGTACAGAGTTGGATTTCTTTTTTAAAAAAATTTTATAAGACACACACACACACATATATACACACACACAATCAAATTAACAACCAAAATAAACAAAAAACACTTGCTCTTTCCAGAAGCATGAGTTTAATCAGTGGCCATCAGAGATCTCTCAGAGCCGTAAGAGTGCAAGTTGTTAATGCCACCCTTTATCACACCCCTCACGGGCGCGCATTGTTGCACCCTTTCCCCGTCTGCTCCATAAAGAAATGATAAAACGAATGCTTTCTTCTCTGATCCGTGTTAGTGGTGTCCTAGAGTAAAATCGTGGACTGTTACAAGTGAAACAAGGAGATTTATTGAAAGCATAAGAAACATTTGGACAGGGAGAGATTAGCTCACACAAAGACCAGTGAATCCAAGGGATGACTGTTTCCAGGTCAGAAATACTGGGATGGATCCGCCCGGTAGGTTACAATCTTCTATTTGGAAGTTGCAAGATCACGAGGCAAGTCACCTTAAGGCAGTAGCTCTGCAGTGATTGACCAGATGCACAGACTTAGGCTATTTGGGTTGATTCATTTGAGTAACAAGGGACTCATAGCAACCCTATAGGATAGGATAGAACTATCCCTATGAGTTCCTGAAGCTGTGAATGTTTGTGTTTGTGGGTGTAGCCGCTAGATGTTTTGAACTACAGACTGCAGCCCAACTCGCAACCACTATGACACCAGGGTTCACAAGGTCACTGTAGGTCAGCATTGCCGCTATGGCAGCGAGTTTTTACAAGGGAACATTAAATATTTCCTAAGGGAACTTCTGATAAGGATTTTGTGTTAAGGCCCTACTTTTAGAACATTAAAACCTTTTTATATGTGCTAAATCTGCCAGAAAAATCAAAAGGAGTAAAAAAGAGGAAGATCTTCAACCAGATGGATTGACACAATGGGCTCAATGAGTAGTTGCAATAATGGGCTCAAACATAAGAACAATTGTGAAGACAGTGGTGTTAACCTAACTGATAACATCTTCAAAGGCCCTGTTTCCTAACAAGGTCACACTCACCGGTTCAGGGAATTGGATTTCAACACATCTTTTTAGGGGTCAGACTTCACTCATAATACCACGAGAAGGATCCCTACGTGGCTACTTTCCTGAAATGATGCATCCCAGAATTTTTTAAATATCAGCAAAAATCTCCATATCTTCAGCACTCCAAAGAAATAAACTCCCATCTAATTGCTGATAAGCACTTACTTGAACACTGTCCCAGTCTCCATGCTCCCTGCTAATAAACAGCCAAACACCAGATGCTCTTACCTGCACCCGGTGAGGATTTCACTTACCTTCCAATCCCAGTGCATCCTGAATTGAGTCATATGCTTTCAATGAGGGAGAAAAAAAGAGACAAATGAAACCACAGGTTGGGTAATGAGGCTCACTCCTTATTCCTGAAACAAATGCTTTCTGGGACAAATATATATTAAATCATCTAAATAATACAAACAATCTTGAGAGAAAGAAAAACCGTGGAGTACCTGAAGGATTCATTAAATCGTCTGAAGTGTGGACGTTGGATGATTTTTTGTCAACTAGACACTCCTGACTACAGGTGGAGTCAAACCTCCCAATCAAGTGGTAGCTTGATGACCCCTCTTTGGGAGGGTGGCCTTTTGTATGAGAGTGAGGGACTCTAGGGACTGCCTGTCTCCCTGCCTTCCTGCCTGCTGCAACTCTGCCTGCCTCCATGGCCCCGTATGGGTCGTCCAAACCGGATGCTATTGGCACCCTGCCATGTTTCCGCCAACCTTAGTTCCTCATGATGCTGTGCCCACTGGCCTGTGATCCTCCTGTTTCCCAGGGCATCAATCATTCTGCATCACTGGCATGTGGCCACATGAGTCTCAAGAGGGACTTATGGACGAGCACCATATAAAAGGACTTGAGTTGGACTGGGCTGGGATGCCTTCTTGATATACAATTACCTCTTGGTATAAAGCTTATTCTTATACATAGATGAGTATCACTGGATTTATTTCTGTAGACGATACAGCCTAACACATGAAGAATCTCAATTGTCCTTCTGCCAGAAAAGTAAGATCAAAGATACAATGATATAAGACCAACAAAGCACTCAGAGAATCAAATACCTGGCTGGAATCATGCAGAATAGAGAGGAATGACAAAAGAATATAGAAAAACTCATGCAATTATCAGGAAAGTTGTATGGAAGGCATGAAATCATTGGGTAAAGTCCATGGTCTTGAAATCAGCAAAAATTCGATCCAAATCCCAGCTCCATCGCCTTTTGTGTGACCTTGAGAAAGACATTTAACCTTTGTAATTCTCTGTATCCTCATCTTACAGGAGAGGCAATATGTTGTCTCTGATCTAGAACTACAACCCAACCCACTGCCATCAAGTTGATTCTAACTCAGTGACCCTATATAAGGTTTTCAAGGCTGTAAATCTTTACCAGAGCAGACAGTCTCATCTTTTTCTCAAGAAGAAGAGCAGCAGGTGTATTTGAACCACCAACCCTTGGGTAGAAGCCCAATGCTTAACCAACAGCACCACCAAGGACACTTTTACCCTAAAGCAGACACCTCAAATTATTTAAATTCCTTCGAAGTCTCAAGACCCCTTCCCAGACAACACAACTTCACAAGTTATCTTTAAAGAACGATGTAACTGTTCTCTGACATCTTTTCCTAGTGTATCCTTAAGCAGCAGAGTTTTGATTGACATATTGAGTTTTTTAATATAAAGCCATGATTTTCCCTACTCTCCTATCTTAGTCACATCCTCTCAGCCATTTTCAAAGCACCTTTCAATGTTTGTTCTTATATTTCCTCTCCCTCCCTTTTTTCCTAGGGATGCAGCGGATCACATCTAAAGTCTCAGCAATTATCAAGGAAATGCATTAGAGAAAGCCCAGGCAGATCACTGAATGGAATTGTTTGGTGGCCACTATCCAGCAGTAATTCTTGCAGATGACTTTCTGGGCACCACTCAGGACCAGGGCAAAGCTGTTCCTTCCCTGTTGTGTAGGGAAGGACTTGCTCTGGGAATTGGAAATGTTTTACCCAGCCTGTGTGCAATTGAGGCTCACCTTGTTGTGCCGTGGCCTGGTTTCTCCTTCAGGTTCACTGTATCAAAGCAGACCTTGGCTTCTATTCTTTTTAGTCTGTGACTTTGAGTATCATGTGCGTTCAAGGTCTACTGACTCAGCTGTTCCTCACCTCACACTCATTGCCCTTTTCTCTAGTCACAGAATTCTTTCCTGCTTTCTCCCGCTCTCTTTTGTTACCTCCTTCTTTCCCTTTTTCTTCCTTTCTTCCCTTCCCCTTACTCATTCGCTCCTTTCCTTCCTTCCTTCCTTCCTTGCTTCCTTCCTTCTTTCTTTCTTTCCTTTCTTCTAACAGAAAGGGCAAGATATATGACGTCATGTGAATGATACTATTTTCATCGCAAGCAGTAATTTTGCATATAAAATAGGTCTGGATCAGTATACGGCAGCTGAAGGTCCCAAGTTCAATTCAAAAAACAATTGCTGATTTTGAACCATTTGTTGTACCAACGGTAGGGAGAGGATGGGAGGAATGGGAGGGAGTGACCAAGGTCAAGAAAACCGCGAGGAACTACTGTACCCAGAATGAAGGCTGAACATGGTATTGGGATAGGAGGAAGCTGCAAAGAAATAGAGGAAAGAAGTAGGAGGCAAAGGGCATATATACAAGCCTAACTACAG
>NW_022103897.1:1184103-1196268 GCF_000313985.2 Echinops telfairi | reverse complement strand
TACTCCCTCAATGCAAGAACACTTTGTTCTAATAACCTGGCATTCTGTGATGCTCACTTTCCCTGACATGATCGCTGAAGACAAGATGGGTGCATAAGCAAATGTGGTGAAGAAAGCTGATGGTACCCAGCTATCAAAAGATATAGTGTCTGGGGTCTTAAAGGCTTGAAGAGAAACAAGCAGCCATCTGGCTGAGAAGCAACAAAGCCCACATGGAGCAAGCACACCAGCCTGTGTGGTCATGAGGTATCAATGGGATCAGGTATCAGACGCCAAAGACCCAGAACAAAAAGCATATCAATGTGAATGAGGGGGAGAGTGGAGTGGAGACCCAAAACCCACCTGTAGATAATTGGAAACCCCCTTCAAGAAGGGTCACAAGGAAGAGATGAGCCAATCAGGATGCAGTAAAGCATTTATGAAACATACAACTTTCTTCTAGTTCTTTAATGCTTCCTCGCCCCACCCCCGCACTCCCACTCACTATCATGCTCCCCATTCTACCTTACAAATCCAGCTGGACCATAGCATGTACACTGGTGTAAAAAAGAGTTCACAACACAGGGAATCCAGGGCAGATAAACCCTCAGGACCAATAATGAGAGCAAGGATACCAGGAGGGGAAGGGGAAGGTGGGGGGAGAAATGGGGAACCAATCACAATGATCTACATATAACCCCCTCCCAGGGGGAACAGACAACAGAAAAATGGGTGAAGGGAGATAACAGTCCCTGTAAGACCTGAAAAAAAGAGATAAATTATCAAGGGTTCGTGAGGGGGGAAGAGGGAGGGAGAGGGAATATGAGCTGACACCAAAGACTCAAGTAGAGAGAAATTTTTTGAAAATGATAATGGTAACATACGTACAAACGTGCTTGACACAATGGATGTATTTATGGATTATGATAAGAGCTGTAAAAGCCCCCAATAAAATGATTTTTTTTTTTAAAGAGAGAGTGAAGGGTTGGAGTTTAGCCTGTCAGTCAGGTTGCTGCGTGATGACCTCATTTGGAGGCACTACAGAGATAAATAGCTCACTGGAGGTGGAACACACACACTCTCTGCTAGACATTCCTACTAACAAGCCACATGGAGTTACACTGATGGGGCCAGAGCCCTGGATGTGAAGGAGCCATGTGGAGACCTGCACCAGTGCTGAGATCCTTCCACTGCCACTGGATCTACAAGACTATCCACCCACTGACCAGTGATCTTCCCACATTCAGCATTATTACATGGCTGTGTGCACCCAACGAGGAATTTATGAAATAGTATTGGACATATGGGCTACTATTAGACTTATGGACTTGATCTGGACTGGGCTGGGATGTTTCTCAATATACAATTGCTCTTTGATATACAGCTCTTCCTTACACACATATGAGTGTCTATGAATTTGGTTCTGTAGTCCACTGAACTAACACAATGTGCCGAGTAGAACTGCACTCCATAGGGTTTTCAACGGCTGCTTTCTCAGAAATAGATTCCCAGGTCTTTCTTCCAAGGCATCTCGGAGTTCACCCAAAGTTCCAACTTTTCAGTAGTCAAGTATGAAAATAATTATTCTATTGTAATCTTGCAATTTCACAATGTCTGTGCCATAATTCTCTAAAACACAGGATACAGCAAGGATGGATATGAACTGTTATGGGATGGGGAGATTTGAAATTTGTTGGGGCAGGTCCTCAGGAACACTTGATCTAAGTTCAGGGTTTTATTATCTCCTGGGAGTAGTTATGGGCCCTCCCAGTCTTTTTCTCAGGCCACTTTCCTCACCTTCTGTAATGTGACCACAATCGCCTTCGTACAACAGTGTACGCCACAATCCTTCTTAAATCATTTAAGGACATCCTGTCTGCTTCAGGATCAAAATCCAAACTAATTGGCCTGCTACGCCCTCCCACACTTCATAAGCCACTCTCTTCCTGAGAACTACTACTAAACCACTCCGTGCTGTCTCACAGCACCACGGCTTTTCCTATGCCTCTGGCTGCAGGACTCTACCACACCTCCAACTTTTACCCATTTTGTGCTTTCATTCCTGTAGGGAGTTACAGTCTCAGAACTTCACAGAGCAATTCTAGCCCTTCTTATAAGTCACTATGAGTTGTAATAGATTCAACGGCATTGAGTTTGTTTGGTTGGTTGGTTGGTTTTACCTAGTGAAATACTACTTATCCACTAAGATTGCACCTCAGACATCATCAGATAATCTTTGCTAACAACAACCTCCCTCCTCCTCACCCAGGGCATTAAATGCCTCTGACAGGCAGTGTTGATTGGTTAATAAAACTCATATTTCTTACAACTACAAGCAAACCTCAGAAATACTGTGGGTTTGGCTTCAGAGAACCACAATAAAGCGAACATCACAATAAAGTGAATATCTCAATAAAGTGAGCCACAGGCATTTTTGCATTTCCCAGGGCATATAAAAGTTATGCTTTCACTGTACTAGACTATAGTCTATTAAGCATGCAATAACATTATGTAAAAGGTTGAAATATTGTGAGAATTGCCAAAATATTACACAGAGACATAAAGAGGAAATGTGATTGGAAAAATGGCATCGATAACTTGCTCAATGCAGGGTTTCCACAAGCCTTCACTTTATTTTTGTTTTGTTGTTTTCAAATCAATATATTCACACAAAAAATACAACAAGGTATGCCTGTATTATGCCAATCAAGAGTATTCCTCAGAGGATGTAGTGGGTATCGTCAGGTTGGGTGATTAGCTCGAGTGATTTGGAAGTAGCTGAATAAATGGACTGTTTACAAAGGGGCGGGCAGTAGAGAAAGCAGAAAAGATGTACCCAAAGCTGGCAATGTCTGGGTGTCTCTAGTCTAAACAGATAAGAAGAGTCGACCATTAGCAGGCCAGAAGGAGAGGCTCTCGGGCCACAAGGCCCCAGAATCATCCTGCAAGCAGAAGCCCCATTGACATGGAACTTAGGAAATGAACCAACCAAGAACCCACCTTGCTCTGCTCCTCCATATCTGCCCCATTTCTATCCATTCATTATTGACCAACCAGAGCACAAGGCAGTCCATTGATAGCTACATCTATCGACCGTCTGGTTGAGAAAGCAAGACTCAGAGTGAAAAGCACCAGTCTAGAGAAGGCAAGTTGTTGTTCTGTCCTCACAGCTCGGGAAAGGGTTGTCCATTGGCAGTTTGGGTGGTGGCAGTAGAAATCCAAAGCCTTCGTTGCCTTGATGAACAATCTAGTCATCATTGGCAGTGGGTGGGAGTCCTACTGTGGCGGCCATTTTGAAACACCGAAGGAGCGCCCAAGAAAGTCATATACCAGCACCAGTCATGAGGCTGTTGAGATGCTCAACCCACAAGAGCAGGCGCTTGTTTCAGATTTCTTGTTATGTGAGAAACAGAAACCCATATTTGCTTAGACCACTCTTCCTGGGGTGTTTTACTGCTTGCGTAGGAAAACAGTTATAACTGATATGTGCATTTTTATGTTTCTTCTAGAAAGTCTGATTAGAATATCTGATAGGGCATCTGTCTTCTCCCCTAGAATCTGAACCCATGGGGTCAGGGTTGACACAGGTAGGCTCCTAATAGCTGATTGTGAAATGAGTAAATGAGTCAATGTGCCAAGAATTGAGAAATAGTAAGGATCCCTGGTGGCATGGAGGGATATGCATTAGATTGAAATCCAAAAGGTCAGCAGATCAAACCAGCCACTGCTGGGGAGAAGGTTGAAGCTCTCTGTTCCCATAAAGAGGCGCAATCTTGGAAACCTAGATAGGAGCCTGTGAGTCCAGATCTACTCAGTGGCAGGGATTTGGAGTTCGGGTTCAGATACCATCTTAATGCTTCTCTGAGCTCTGTTTCTTTCCTTTGCCTAATTTTACCCTTTGGAGCTCATTTTTAAAACGCCTTATTCTTTGTATTGTTTTTCCCCTTCTTTTGTCCAATTCCTGTCTACCATCCATCAAACAGACTTGAACTGCACAAATTGTTTGCATTCTGTTTAATACCCATTTTTTTTTAAAAAAAGACTCTCACTCTAAGAGAGATGGGCTGATTAATGTACTCCAAAGATCTTGCACTACACAGCCAATTCCCTTATCCTTGTTCTATTCATAATGTATAACCCTTCTTTCTTCAGATGTGCATAAAAGGATCTGTTCCCCACCAGCATTATTTGTAACTGTAGAGCTTGAGGTGGTACTAGATGTCAAAAATGAAAAATTGCTAAATTCAAAATTGCTTCTCCCTTTGTTTTAAAGGTGACCTGCAAGTCGTTTTTATTTTTTTAATGAACTAATTGTAGGATTATATGCTGAATGTCCCAAATGCAGGGAGTGAGAGAAGAACACTCAGCACATACCTGCTACAAAATACCTGGTATTGTTTCAGAGCCTCTGCAGCCCCAGACTGCTGACACCTTCATTCACCATCCAGCCCTTGTGAGGAGACGGGCTCTGGACAGAGAGCCTTGTGTACTGGGATCATCAGGGAGGGCAGGACACAGTGAGCTGGGCTAGAAATTGGGAGCCACCTGATCACTTGCTAAAGTGATCTTGGACAAGTTGTCTTCAGAGCCAGCAGCTCAGTCTCCTCATCTCTGACAATAGAAGGTGATTCAGCCTCTTTGCTCCCTCCCAGAGAATAGCTGATGGTATAATTTCAGTTTAACACACACCTTTCATTAAAAGGGGCTGTCAGATTTGCAAATTACATGCAAGGCTCATTAAACCTACGCAGATTTTGTTTGACTTAAAAATATATACAGGGAGCCTGTTCCTATTTCCCCATATCACCTGCCCTGCTCCTTCTGATTCCCATCATGCCTTCCTGACTAGGACTTGGAAAATCTCATGGTTTTTTTAGTGGAATTGTCATCTGCCCTACAGTCAGCATGGCCAACTCATGCACAAACAGAAGCGGTGCCGTCCTGCTCCATCCATATGATGTGATCATTGCAGATCAGACCACTGTGATCCAAAAGTGTTGAGTTGACTGATTTTTGTTTTCATTAACTGTATTTTCAGAAGTAGATGGTCAGATTCCTCTTCTGAATTCATCTTAGTCTAGAAGCTCGGCTGAAACCTGGTCAGTATCATAGCAGCATACGAGCTTCAACTGACAGATGGATGATGTTTGCTCATGCGCGTTTGCCAGGAACTGAACCCGTGTCTCCTGCATGGAAGGTGAGAATTCTACCACTGAACCCTCCACACCTTCTGTCTTGTTCTGTGCTAAGGCATGAAGAGACTCACTCAGAATAACTCAGACATTTCAGACATCACTAACTCTTTTTTCAGAATCTCGGAGTCTATCCAGGAACAAAAGGATGCCAAAGAGGTAGTACAAGCCATGTGATATGGTCTAAAGGAAATCACAGAGCAGTCCTTTATGACTGAAAATAGTTCCCTGCCATGAACTGAAATTCCACCTTTCATATAGATTCCTTCTTATTGTTTACTCGGTCACTAATTATCTATCACCTGCTAAAATGTACCACCTTAGAGGGTGGTATGTTAAATCATACATTGTGGTAACTATCATACCTTCAAGAGAATGAGTTGTTTAGAATCCATTCCAATGGGATAGCTGCATCAACAGCCATGAACCACCAAGCAAGGAAATTTTGTTGTAGCAAAAGCAGCCAGAAAACCAGAAGAAAGCTCACTGCAAGCAGGAGAGCACCACACTGGATTTGTGACACTAATTATTGATACATTAATTTGTCCACTGAGTATTTATGAAGCACTCTGCTATGAACTCTGAGGGGAGAGGGGGGAGAATGATACGTCAAGTTGCCTCAGACTCATGGTAATCCATATGTCAAATAAGAAGAGCCGCCTCCATTGGGTTTTCAACAGCTGACTTTTCGGAAGTAGTTACCAGCCCTTTCTTCTAAGGTGCCTCTGGGTAGACTAGAACCACCACCTTAGCAAACCACCATGTGAAGCAGTTACAGAACTCAGGGATTCCAAGGCAATACTGCATTGCAATGAATTATTAAACGTGACTCGTCTAACTATAGCTTCTGTTACTCCCACCAACTCCCCTTTTCCTGATGGGTCAGGGCAAGAAAGTGAGGAAGATATTGATTGACTTATATGACTCAGCTATAAGAGATTGTTAACAGGGTTTATTGTGATTGCTATAGTACTACTAGATATAAAATCAGCCATCTCTGAAGCAGGAAGGGTGAGTTTCACTCTCAACAAGAAAAAAGAGACAGGCTTGGAATATGCCCCTTGGACCCCAAGATCCCAAATGCATTGAAGCTCCTTGATCCAAGAGACAGCTTTGACAACAAAGGGGTGACACGGGAGCAGCAGCAGTGAAACCAGGAGCCAGAACGTAAGACAGAATGGTGGACTTCCCATCCTGCCTAGCAAGTAAAGCTGACTGTTTTGAGGCAGGATGCTGGTTTGTGGACTGGGGTACCTCTGAGCACTTTATTGGGGGAGCTGGGTTGGCTGACCATGGAGCTGGAGCTGCATGCCTTTGGGTTGAGACTTATAATAGAGTGGCATGCCCTTTGGGCATTTATTAGCAGCTCTAAAAGTGCTTTGTGGCATTGCACAAACAGAACAGAGGGGAGGCAAAGAGGCTGAGAGCCAGAGAGAAGCCTTACTGTCTTTACAGCACAACTATATCCTAAGCATTTCTCACCTCAATTTTAACCTCTTAACTTCATTAATAAAGCCTCATCATCATCAATATGGTATGTGAGTTCTATGTGGCCATTGCAATGGGTTATTGAACCCAACAGAAAAGTAGATTGTGGGGAAAGTAGAGTTCCTTGGGAGGAACAGTTGTGTCTGAATGTGGTTAAGAAGGATGGAAAATAGAGGCCAGTCTGAACCAGCCGCATAGAACTTGGCCTTGGGCTGCCGATGCTGATCATGGTGATTCTCTTCCTTCGCCTTTGTGAAGTTCAAGGAGGTCTTACACCACATCACTATCACCCCCACATAATTTTCTGTTTTTTACAACTATGAAAGAAGTGAAACAATTGCTGATGAAGATCAAGGATTGCAGCCTTTAGCAGGGATTAGAACTCAATGATAAGAAGACCAAAATTCTCAAAACTGGACCAATAAGTGACATCCTGATAAATAGAGATGAGACAGAAGCTGTCGAGGATGCTATCTTGCTTGGACACACAATCAATGCTCATGGAGGCAGTAGTCAAGTGACACATTGTATTGAGTGAACTTGCTGCGTGAGATCTTTGTGAAGTGTTGATAAGTAACTTGAAAAATAATGTGCACCTGAGCCAAGCCATGGTATTTTCAATGATCTCATAGGAATGTGAAAGGTGGATATGGAATAAGGAAGAATCAACGCATTTGAATTATAGTGCTGAGGAAGAATATTGAAAGTAGAATGGATTGCCAAAAGGACTAACAAATCTATCTTGGAAGGAGTATGGCTAGAATGCTTCTTAGAAGCAAAGATGTACTTTGTCTGGTGTACTTTGAGCATGCTGTCAGGAGAGACCTGTTCCTGGAGCTTGGTAAAGTGCTTGGTAAAGTGGAGAGCACTGAAGAAGCGGAAGGCCCTCGATGAGATGGATTAACACAGTGGTTGCAACCATGGCTCAAACGATTATGAGGATGGCTGAGGACCAGGGAGTGTTTCCTTCCATTGTACGCAGGGTTGCTATGAGTCAGGACCAACTCGATGGTTCCTAACAACAGCATGAAGTAAGTGTCTCATCTCTGCGACAATGAAAAATGTTTCAGACCCACGTGGTCCACGTTATCTTTCTCCTCGAGTCATCTGCTTCTATCATTCATTCCTGAAAGGAATGAATTCCTGGTTTCGATGTCCAGGGATACACCGTCATGTGGGAGATGCAGGTTTGAGCTCTGGCTAAGGCATTTCATGTGCAGCCGGCTGACATTGGAAGCTTGTGTGTCGTACTGACACTGAATAGCTTTATGTTCAATGAAGCTTTCAGATAAGACAGAGTAGAAAGAAAGCTATAGTGATCCACTTTGTAAGATCAGCCAATGAAAATTCTATGGATCACCATAGACTGATCTGAAACCAGTCTTGAGCAAGGTTTCGGACTAGGTGGTACTGAGTCACTTTGTGCGTGGACCATTGTGAGTTGGGAGTCAACTCAATGGCAGCTATCAACAATCCTAACAAATTGATAGAAGTGCAGTGAATGGGAGACAACAGACCGCTCCTCGTGCAAAAACACACAAAAAACTGCAGAAGGGCCACGCTCACTGGCTCTTAGAACGGCCCCGTCTTCATCATCTAAATTCCCCACCAGTACCTGAGACTTGAGAGAGATCCCTGTGGAATGATTCTCATCCTCAGGCCTCACAGCATCTCTGTGTGGCTCCAGGATGCTTTCAGACTCTGTTTCATCCCAATTGTAAAACTCCCAATGGGGAGGGTGCTGGCTCGATTTGCTTTAGTTTGGTTTGGTTTGATGGTAGTGGTGGTAGTTGTTTCTGTGGAAGTCACAGAAAGATGTCGGAAAACAAAAGCCCAGCTCGGTCCCCTAGGGAAGCTGCTTGGGTCTTGGCAAGTGCTCCCAGGGAATCCAGCCACTCCAGGGGGCGAACGCATCTGAAAGTTATGCCACTGGTTTTGAAAGTGCCTAGCTGGTACTTTCAGGTCAAATGGAAATGCCATGCTAAACTCTGTGCTTCAGGAGCTGAAGACAGATTCAGTTACTTCCGAGGGCTTATCTCATCAGTATCCACCTGTAAAATGAACTACAAGAGCAAGTCATCCACAATCAGGTAATTCCTACCATAAACCTAATGAGAAAATAACTCAGAAGCCACCAATGGCTTTGGCCCAAAGAGATGAATAATGTGGAGAATCCTTGGCTGCGAGAAGAACAGAAGAAATTAATTGCCAAAGCCTTCACAGCATGATGAAAGCCAAGAATTATCCCCTGGATCTGCACTTATAATTTACAACAGCTGCCTCCTTCAGACAGGCCAAAGTGACTCTCGGGCAGCACACAAAGCGCAGCTGATTGCAGTGATGAATCTGGAGCTGGGTCAGCATGCAGTCACCACAGGGAGGATGCTTAGCCTCCGGCACATCTGCAGCACCCGCCTGGAGTCACCAGTGGAGGCACACAGCTCTCTGGGGCTGGCAGCTCGTCTTGCAGTACACCATCGCCCCCACTCTCCATACTGTTGTCATCATAACTTTTTAAAAATTCCCCTGGGAGGTTGCTGAAGATAATTTCCAGCTACTGCAGACTGGATAGTCATGGGTGAATCATAGGAGGAGCATCTACGCCCTTTTGTGAATTCTCTGCCCCCTGGCAGAGAAGGGACAGACCAGAACAGCTTCCCAGAGGGCTCACAGTCACAGCATTTAAAAAAATCAGGCAAAAAAAAAAAGTAGGTCAGACTCCAGTTCATCTCACACCACACACACACACAATATGTATGTATGTATATATATATATTTTTTCAATTGTCATCATGTTGACTGTTTCAGGGTAAAATCATGGATCAGAGTAGACCTGTGCCCTATAACACTCTCCATGGATGATTTTCTGGAAGTAGACAAGTCTGTCTTCAAAGGGGCCTCTGAGTGAACACAAATGACCACCTGTTTGTTTGTTGGTTGGTTGGTTGGTTGGTTTGTTTGTTTGTTTGTTTGTTTGAGCTTAGTGCCCTGGGTATCAAATGAAGACTAACTACCTTCCCCAGCCCCACACTTTGGATGGAGTTAGTCTTTGTGATTCTTAGACACATTCAGAGAAGAGACTGGAGTTCCTGTTGATAAGGCAGGCAAGTGATCCAGGGACAGCCTATTATAACCCTCACATTACAAAAACACTCCTTCTTTGTTGTTCCCTAAAAAGAAGCATGTGATCAGAGCTAGCAACCCATGATAGCAATACAAGTTTTGAGCAGCCAAATTAAAAAATGAGAGGGTGCTCTCCATTAAAGATATACGAATTAAAACAACAATGGCATATCACAACCAGTGATGATAGCAAAATGCAGTAAGAAGGAAAACAGTAAATGCTGGTGAGGGTATGGAGACATTGGAGCTCTCATATATTGCTGGTTGGAGTGCACAATTGTACAACCACTGAGGAAAATGGTATGGCCCTTCCTTAAAAGGACAGAATCCCATACAAGGATTAGTTTTTTTTTTAAAGGTAATAATCTGTTGTCAATTAGAGATTTTAAGAGTGAAAGGGTGGAGTTTAACTTGTCAATCAGGTCTCAGCTTGATGACCTCATTTGGAGGTGCTAAGGAGGTAAATAGCTTGCTGGAGGCGGGATACACACCCACTCCCTGCGAGACATTCCTTCTGACAAGACACATGGAGCTACAATAGAGCGCTGGGAGCTGAAGGAACCATGTGGAGACCTTTGCCCATACTGAGATGCTTCTACCTACTGCCACTGGATCCACAAGACTTTCCACCCACTAGCCTGTGTTCTTCCTGCATTTGGCATTATTGCATGGCTGCCCGAGTCTAAAGAGGAATTTATGGACTAGTATTGGACATATGGGTTAATATTGGACTGATGGACTTGATCTGGACTGAGCTGGAATGTTTTCTTATTGTACAATTACTCTTTTATATAAAGCTCTTTTTTATACACATACGAATGTCTCTGGATTTGTTTCTCTAGTCTACCCGGACTAACACATTAAAGCAATCACAATTGGAAACTATTGTTTTTGACATAACCTCCATCTACGTCTGTGGTTTTCTGAAAGGAGCATATTCGTCTCTCTAGCACTACCATGAATAATTTTGCACTCTTCAATTCACATCATGTCAAAAACCGGTAGTCTGGGCTTCCTTGAGGGATTAAGATCATGTTCCCTCAATGTTCTTTGAGTAAGGGCAACTAAAAGAAGTTGACAAGAGCAAAATTGAGGCTTTAAAGTAGATATAATATATTTCCCCAACAAAATTCTCATAGGACAACCCTTACTACCACGAATGAGCAAGCACATTGTTATGATGGGGGTGGGGAGTGGGGGGTGGGGGGGTGTCAGTGCTTTTTCCCTGGCCCTTTTCTCATCAATGCAGTGTTCAATTTTCTTAAAATTTCTTCTTAATAAACCCCCATAACCGTGCTATGCGCTTTTAGAAAACCCATCCGGATTACCCCTTGAGAATCCAAGGAATAGTCACCATATCCTTATGAGCTTACCTCTCTGCTTTGAATTACCTGATCCAGCAAGTCCTCTGGGAAGTCATAGTTTTGGTCGGACTTAATTAAGGAGGCACCAAAGAAGACTAATACAAGTGTGTCATTAAGAAAACCTGTTTGATATATTCACTTACTTTATACTCTCTCTACCTTTAGTTGACAAAAGTTAGCTTACCAGAAAGGACTCTGCCCCCACAAATGAGGGGGTTGAAAATATTACTATATCTCTGACCCCCATGCCATGTGTAACACGAGCTGCCTGTCACACACAGCTTAGAGATATCCAAGCTAACCACTCAGGTAATGGAGTCAGAAAAAACCATGCATACTTGTGAACTTCTCTGCTCAATAATACTATAACATTGACTAAAATAATATTCCTAGAAATTGAACTGATTTGAACCATAGGGGAGTGATTTTTGACATATTATGCTAACATGGCAATGATAGCCCAAAAATGAAGCTAGGACTTAAAGAAACAACAGTTCTAAGAATGGATTTTGAGCCATCACTTGATCAGAACCCTAATATAGTCACAAATAGTTCTTATGACATGGTCCTACCTGCTACTCGCCCCCATGAAGAGATCACTGAAAACTTAGATGCCATAGCAAGGTGTGGTGAAAAAACTAGATGGTGTCCGGCTAGGATGAATAACAGCAGATGGGGTCTTGAAGACTTGCCTCAAAATTAGCATCCTACTAAATAAGAAGTTAACTAAGTTCATATGAAAGAAGCACACCAACCTCTGTGACCCAAAGATAGCTAATTGTAAAGTCCAAACTTGGAAAGGGGAATGATACCAGTGGTCAATTTCTAAATACTCAAATTGCAGAAAATTATAAACGGTAGTGCTAGCTCAGCATGCAATTTCAGAATCACTTCATGGAATAAGCCTTCAATGAATCCCCAATACATGAGGGAGAAGCCATAAGAACCCCCAAATCAGATGGTGAACACTTAGCCACTGTACTCAGACTGGAATGTAACATCTTGTAATTTGACCTCCC
>NW_022103897.1:1165549-1183326 GCF_000313985.2 Echinops telfairi | reverse complement strand
ATATCAGGCCACTGAACATACCATGGCTTGGGGCAGGCACACTTTCATCTTCAAAGTGGCATCATTTCTCTTTAACACTTTAGAGATGTCTTGTGCAGCAGGTTTACCCAATACAATATGGTTTTTGGTTTCTTGACAGCTACTTCGTGGTGGATCCAGGAAAAATGAAGTCTTTGAAAACTTCAATAGTTTCTCCACTGATCGGAGTGTTGTTTATCGGTCCAGTTGTGAGGAATTTTTCTGTCCAGTAAGTTGTAATACATCCTGAAGGTTGTAATCTTTGATCTTCCCTGGAATGTTTTCAGTCCTCTGCACTTTCAGGAAGCAAAAGTGTGCCATTTGCATATCCACAGTCATTAATGAGACTTCCTCCAATCCTGATGCCGTATTCTTCTGCAGATACTCCAGCTTCTTGGATTATTTGCTCAGCATATAGATTCAATCAGTATGGTGAAAGGATACTACACAGCTGCACAAATTTCCCGATTTTACACCATTCAGTATCTCTTTTTCTATTTAATGCCTGTCTTTTGGTCCATGTCCAGATTCAGCATGAACACAATGAATGAACTGTTTTGGAATTTCCATTATTTTGAAGCTTATCCATAGTTTGTTGTTATAATCCACAGAGTCAAAGGCCTTTTCATTGTCAATGAAGCACAAGAAAACATCTTTCTGCTATTCTCTGCTTTTAGCCAATACCCATCTAATGTCAGCAATGATATCCATTGTTTCACAGATTCTTCTAAATCTGGCTTGAAATCCCTGCGCTCCCTGTGGATGTACTGGTCCACTTGTTGACGAATTATCTCCAGCAAAATTTTGCTTCATGTGATATGAATGCTAATGCTCAATAATTTCCATATTCTGTTAGGCCACTTTATTTGGAATGGGCAGAAATATGGATCTCTTTGAGCCATCTTCAGCCGGATGGCTGTCTTCTAAATTTCGTGGCATAGACGAGTGAGTGCTTCCAGCGCTGCATCAGTTTTTTGAAACATTTCTGTTGGTATTCTGTCAATTACTAGAGCCTTGTTTTAACTAATGCCCTCAGTGCAACCTAGATTTATTTCTTCAACACCATTGGTTCTTAGTCATCTACTCCCTCATGGAATAGTCAAATGTCGATCCATTTGTTTTGATACAGTAACTCTAGATTCCTTCCATCTTCTTTTGATGTTTTTTATATCATTCAATATTTTACCCACGTTGTTGTTTTTAGATGTGGTTGACTCTGTTCCAACCCCAACTCTTATCAACCCTATGTTCTAAAGAATGAAACACTAATTAGCTCTGCAGCACCCTCCCAATTGTTCTTATGTTTGAGCCTATTGTTGCAGCCATTATGTCAATCCATCTCATCAAGATCTTCCTCTTTTTCCCTGCCCCACACATTACCCACAATGATGGCCTTTACCAGGGACTAGTCTCTCCTGATTCCATGTCCAAAGTACGTGAGATGAATTTTCACCACCCTTACCTGAGAGAGCATTCTGGCTGCACTTCATCCAAGACATATCTGCTTGTTCTTTTGGCAGTTCACGGTACTTTGTGTATTTCCTAACACCATAGTTCAAACACATCGATTTTTCTTCAGTCTTTCTTATTCAACGCCCAACTTTCACACACATACGAAAAAATTGAAAATACCATGGCCTGAGTCAGGTGCACCTTAATCCTCAAAGTAACATCCTTGCTTTTCATCCCTTACATAGGTCTTGTGCAGCAGATTTACCAATTGCAATGCACCTTTTGATCTCTTGACTGCTGCTTCCATGAGCATTGATTGTGGATCCATGCAAGAGGAAATACTTAACAATTTCAATCTTTCCTCTGTTTATCAGTTGTGAGGATTTTCATTTTCTTTATATTAAGTTGTAATCCATACAGAAGGCTGCAGTTCCTAATCTTTATCAGTGAGTGCTACAAATTTTCCTCACAATCAGCAAGCCAGTTTGAGTCATCTGAACATCACAGGTTTTTAATATTCCTTCCTCTAATCCTGAGACCTAATTCTTCTTCTTTGATAATTTGCTCAGTATAAAGACACAACAAGTATGGTGAGAGTATACAACCCTGTTATATACCTTTTTTATTTGAAACCACGGGGTCTGACCTTATTCTGTTTGCAAATATGCCTCTCAATCCAAGTGCAGATTCCACATGAACGCAATGAAGTACTCTAAATTTCCCATATTTCTCAAGGTTACCCATAGTTTGTTATACTACACATAGTCTAAAAAAGCCTCACAAATAAACACCTTTCTGATATTCTCTGCTCTCAGCCAAGCTCCATCTGACGTTAGTAATACTGTTCCTTATTTCACGTCCTCTTCTGAATCCAGCTTGAACTGGATTTTATTTTATTTACATGTGATATCAATGATAATGTTGTCTAATTTTCACATTCTGGTGGGTCACCTTTCTTGGGAATAAGTTCAGATGTGCATTGCTTTTGTCATTTGGCCAAGTGGTTGCCTCTCAAATATCCTGGCACTTATGAGTGAGTGCTTCAAGTGCTTCATCAGCTGGTTTAAATATTTCAATTGGCATTGCGTCCATACCTGGAGCTGTGTTTTTGGCTAATGCAGCTTAGACTTCTTCTTTCAGAACCTTTGGTTCTTGCTTATATACCTCTTGAAATGGTTGAATGGGCAGAATATTGAATGGTGCAGAAAGCATTAAAAGAAAATGGACAGAATACACAGTCACTGTGCTAAAAGAACTAGTTGACATTCAAATAAAACATTTCAATATTGCAACTAGAAGCTTGATCCCCTCCCCACCTTTCTTTAATTCTTTCAGCTTGGGACATGTTTAATGTGTTTTACCTGTGGGTTTTCTAACTCTACTTATTTTTTTGCACATTTCCCTATAATACATTATATTCTCAAGAATTCTTTTGAAATTTTCCGTTCACCTCTTTTACTCCATCATTTCTTACATTCCTTTTAGCTGCTCTGTGATGAAGAACAAGTTTTAGGATCTTTTCTGACATCCATAATGGTCTCTCCTTTTTCTCACTGTTTCTAATGACTGTGTACTTTCTTCAGGTATGAAATTCTTCATGCCCTTCCCCGACTTACCTGCTCTTTGGCCATTTGTGTTCAGTGCATCAATATGTTCTTATGAAAGTCTCTAAATTGAGGTGTGATATACTCGAAGTTATAATTTGGCTCTTGTTAAGTTGTTTTCATTTTATTCTGTTTCAACCTGGCTAATGATATTGAGCTTCCCCATTGTCTCTATCCACATATGTAGTCAATTTTATTCCTATGTATGTCATGTGGGGAGATCCACATGTATAGTTGTTGTTTATGTTGTTTTAAAAGGGGGAGTGTTGCAATGAATAAGCCTTTGTCTTGAAAAATGCTACAATGTGATCTCCAATATGGTTCCTATCACCAAGGCCATATTTTCCAACTATGTACTGAACCTACCCCTTTGTTTTCAACTTTTGTATTCTAATCACAGCAATTATCAATGCATCTTGACTATATGTTTGGCCAATTATACTGAAGAGGTTGATGTTATTCATCAATATCTCCATCAGTGACTTTACTGTTTGGTGTGTAAATTTGAATAATAGTTGTATTAATCTATGTGTCTTTCATAAGGGCACATAGATATTATCCTATCACAGATAGCATTGCACTTCCAGATACATTATGAAATGTTCTTTTTGAGGATGAATATGACTCCATTCCTTTTCAGTGTGTCATTCTGGCAGAGTAAACCACATTATTATCGAATTCAAAAAGGCCAATACCAGTCCGTCCATATCAGCTCAGTAATGCCTAGGATATAGGTATTTATGAGTTCTGTTTCATTTTTAGATGACTACCAATTATCTTAAATTCATACTTTGTACATGTCATGTTCCAATTATTAATGAATGTTTATGCACGTTTCTTCTCCTTTTGAATCATACTCCATCCGTAAGTGAAGGTCCCCAAAGCTTTGTTTCATCCATGTCATCAAGATGACTCTACTTTGAGGAGGCAGCTCTTCCCAAGTCGTGCTTTGAGTCCCTTCCAACCTGAGGGATTTCTCTCTCTGCACTATACCAGACACTATATTCACTGCTATAATATGGTTTGCAGTGACTAATCCATCAGAAGTGAACCGCCTATTCCATTTTTTATTCTGTTTTAGTCTGGAATCTCCATTGACACCTGTCCACCAAGACCTCGTTGGTATTTGAAATATGGGTATCATAGCTTACAGCATCACAGCAGTACACAAGCCACCACAGACTGGCAAACTAGATAACAGACACATATTAATTTGGATGAAGGCAAATATAATATACAATAAAGGGGTGATCTGCGCAATATCACTGAAAAAGAAGAAGAAATGGAGAGGTGCACAAAAATTAGAGAAAACAAAGGCATATTATTATATACACAATCCTGCATTGTCAGTAGTAACAAATATTAATCTATGAGTGAATACATAATCAGACTGGCAAGATGAATCAATATGGGTAGGTAAATGGGACTACATCATGACCATTTACTAGTTTCAAAGATAATAGTTCTACACACTTATTTTCAAGCACTGTAAATATATCATGTATATAGTAGAGCAAACAGAGAGCAAAGTTATGAAAACCTCTTAGCCATAGCCAAACATTTTGAGAGAATGAGTTACTGGGTCTGGGGGTTCAGTACCATAGTCACGGGCACATCAGATTCAACTGGAATAACATTGTCCCCCAAGGAAATAGTCTACATCATACTTTTGGTGAATTGTGACTATGTTCTTAAAAGCTTGTGAAGAGCCATCTAAGGTTCAATTGAAGTGTATTACCATCCAAAGCAAAGAAAGGTGAAGAATATCAAAGACACGTTTAAAAACTTAGTGTGAAGACATAAAGGACCACATGAATCTCATCCACTGTAAGCCTGAGACCAGAAGAATTAGATGGTTCCCAGGAACCGAAGAGGATTGTTGTGGAAGAGATCACAGTACACTGCCCTGGATGGAGTGCAAGAAAAATGTAAAACAAAGTCATAAATAAAGACCAGGTTTACAGATTTAATACATACAGGGGAACCCTTGAAACTGTGGTTCTAAGTTATCTTTCAAATCTAATACTCTCAATTTTCATTCCAATGTAGATGGGTCTAGAAGGTGAATGCAGTAAAGGGATACCACTTGGTGTGATTTCTATCCAGAGTCTTAGGAACTCCCACAAATGCCTGGGTTGGAGCATGCAAATAAGGAGTAGAGGATGCTACTTTGTGAGTTGGTTGGTTTTCCCATTCTACCTTGCTCCTTAATAAGGTTGTGAGTTGGGAGTTTTGCCTTAGGAGTCCAATGTGACTCTCCCTTTATTCCCCCTTCTTCAGGAATGGAGTGAGTATAGGGTTTGCATTCTACCTCTAATTGTGCCATTGTCTTAGGATCAAAAAGAGATCCCAAGTCTCAGATATAATTCAAGAGGAACATTTATTAAAACAAAGACATGTCGTCAAGATGAGGGACACAATTAGCATGAGGTCATCATGCATGTAAGGCTTTTCAGAGACTTAAAAAGGACATGGGAAGGCAAAAGAAACTGTCACACAAACATTATTGGCAGTTGATCGATGATACATCCGGTGGAATTACAGAAGCCAGAACAGGACCATGATTGGAACATGTACATTATGTTAAAGAGAAGTGTTTACAAGCTTGGTTCAAGATCCTCCAACCAAGGCAGTCAGGATGTGACTCATGCCAATGAGACCTCGTTGTTGTTGTTGTTGTTGTTGTTGTTGTTGTTGTTGTTGTTGTTAGGTGCTGTCAAGTAGGCTCTGGCTCATAAGAACCCTAGGTACAAGAGAACAAAATCCTGCCCAGGCCTGAGCCATCCTCACAAGTGTTGTTATATTTGGGTCACTGTGTCAGTCCATCTTGTCAAGAGGTTTCCTATTTTTCATTGTCCCTCTACTTTGCCATGCATATCACTTTCCAGGGATTGGGCTCTCCTAATAACATGCTCAAAGCACATGAGATGAATCGTACCATCCTTGCCTTTTATGGAACCTTCAAACTATATTTCCAAGACAGTCCATTCTTATATATTCTTTTGCCAGTCCATGGTACTTTCAATATTCTTTGCTAATCCATAATTCAAATGCATTAATCCTGCGTCTTCTGTCTTCCTTATTCAATATCCAGTTTCACATGCATGTGAGGTGATTTAAGATGCTGGGGTCAGGTGAACCTTAGTCCTCAAAGTAACATCCGTGCTTCTCAAAGAAGGTATTGCGCAACAGATTTACCTAGTGAAAGGAGAACTTAGTACCTTAAAGGCATTTAAGCACCATTAAAGTACCACTAAAGTCATTCCCAGGAAAAGCTTCTAAAGGCTATGCCACTTTCTCCCCACTGGCTAGAGGCGTGACGGCAATCTGCTCCCTAATGCACTCTGTCAGAGGGCTAGTGTAGTCATGCTGCTGTTTAATTGTTAGAAGGAATTCATTGGAGGTTGCATTTATCTGGAGACTCATAAATGGATTTGGGGCTTCCATTGTAAACTATACCAAACCCCAAACCAAACGCATTGCCCTTGAGTCAGTGTTGACTCATAGTGTTTTTCCGAGACTATAACTGTTTACACGAGTAGAAAGACCAGTCCTTCTCTTGAGGAGCTACTGGTGGTTTTGAACTGCCGACCATGAAGATCGCAGTCCCTTTGGCCACCACTACACAACCAGGGCTTCAAACTCACTGCTCAAAAGTTTAAACTCTAATAAACAATCCTTTACTAAATTAATCTGGGCCTCATGATGCTTCCAGTAGGGGTTCAAAGCAGTTCTTACCAATTCAGTTATGGCTGACAAAATGAACCAGAACAAGCCTGAATTTATAAAACGTAGACGGACTGGAAGAGTAGTCAGAACAGGAAAAATTACAGGTCAACACCCTGCTAGAGGTTTATCTCCCTCTCACTCCAGGGTGCTTGTTCCCTAGCAACCAAATGTTTGGAGTGGCAGAGTTAGAAATAACAGTGTCCAGTTCAACTGTGGTGGCCAACAGGTCACTTTCAGTGTGTGTCATTTGGGCCCATAATTTTTGCCTATTAAGGCTATCATTCTGCTCCACCCAAATTATAAAACTTAGGGTCTGTCCCAACACTGCTTTATCAGCCCTGACTGAACTCATTCAAACCAGTTGGAAGCCCTGGCATTCAGCACTGTGATTGGGTCCGTTAAACCTAAATATTTGGAAGCACGATATTCACATGGCTGTGCAATATTTTCGATTGAGGAAATTTTCAGATGTATAAAATCATGGTCTCTAGTCAATTGGTTGGTAATGTCCAGGAGAACCCTAAGGCTTTCATGAAGAACTCCAAACCAGTGGCTATTCCCAAGTCTTCCCACTTCCTCCGTGGGCTTTCTGGAATCCCAGCAGAGAGGAGATTGCCGACAGCAGCAGAGCACTTTCCACCACACCTTCCCATGGACCATTTTGCATCCTCCAACTAAGGGGAGTTTTCAAATCAATTAGAAGCAATTCATATTGAAAACCACCTGGACTTTTTTCTCTCAAACGTTCATTACTTTACAAGGGCTTTGGTGGCATTGTCCGGTAAGTGTTTGACTACTAACCACGAGGTTGGGGGTTCTAACTCCATAATCGCTTGGGAGAATGGGGAGGCTATCTGCTCAGATAATGAAAAATAGGTAGTCTTAGAAACGTTATATAGCGTCGCCACGAGTCACAATCAACTGAATGGGGTGGGTTGGTTTGGGATTCTCACCTACAGAAATGTTCACATGTGGCTCTCATTCCACCCACCGGACACCCCAATAGCAGGATCTGGTTTGTCTTCCATAATAAACCACAGAGCAACCCTCTGTTTTGGTGGCTATCAACCTCTGGGGAGTAGAAAGGCTCATCTTTCTGTGGCTGTGCTGCTGGTGGGTTTGAACACCTGGCCTTGTGGTTAGCAGTACAGAGCTTACCCAACATTGCTACCAGGGCTCTTTGCTTTCTGGATATTGATTAAATATTGGTTAAATGACTGCATAGGAAGATTACAGGAATGATTCTCTGTCATGGCGATGTTAGTTTGGTCAGATTACAGCCATCAAGTGCTATAATGAAAAAAAATAATTGCAAAATGAGACTTCATTTTTATTGTGCAAATGTTTCTGGAGGTATAAATAATATAAAATGTCTACATACATTATTTTAGAATGTCTGGACTTCTTAATTTAGCATTGTACAAATCAGTTTATTACATATGCTTTGTCCAAGGTCTGACGGTGAATTGAAAATCCTTTAGATTACATTGAAAATGCCTTCTATGCCACTCTCTATACTGATCCATCTCTACAGATGGTCTGTATAGATACTTTGGATCACTAAAACCTCTTTAGGACAAGTAATTAATAAATAATCCAAGCCTGGATAGCTCCTGAGAAACAAGACTAGGGGAATGACCATTTGTTTCTGTGACAAGAATATCAACAGACAAGGTTATCAGCAGAGTGGATATGCAAAGGGTGTAAACAATTGGGATGGATCAATGCTCGTATCAACATTCTAGCTATGCTTTTCTTATATAGGGCCAAACATTCCCAATGAGCCTAGCTCTCCATCCATCCAACCTCTCCTTTGGACCCCAGGTGTGTCAGAGTAGAATGGTGCCCCCCAGGCTCTTCAATGACTGACTGTTCAAAAGTAGATCAGCTGTCCTCTCTTCTGAGGTATCTGCTTGTGTACAACCCCAAGGAACAAGATGCCAGCAGGAAGGGCCCCTTCACCCAATGTCAACTCACTTGACCACGTGACATCAACATCTGTTGAGGCCCAATATGTGCCGGATGCTGTGCCAGGGACTGAGACTGTAGCAGTGAATGAGAGACAGTCGCCCCTTAAAACAAATGTTCCCTTCATAAAGCATGTCCTGCTAATGGAGAAAAACAGAATAAATGAAATAAACAAAAACTAGAGTATGTTAGTTATGGGTGTTTACGATAAAAATAGAAGCTAGGGATGGGGGCGTTTAGCAGAGGTTATTTTGAGGGGTTCATTTGGTTTGCAATTTCAGATTGAGTGCTGGAGGAAGGCCTCACTGGGACGGTGACATTTGAGTAATGACCTGGAAATGCTGAAAGAGGGAGCCACGGAGCTGTCTTGGGGAAGAGTCTTTCAGCCAGAGAAAATAGCAAAAAGCGAAATCCCTAATGACCAAGGAAAGCGTCACACTATATGTAAATTCAAAGAAACAGTGTTCTGATAAAGTGAGGTTTCAGCATAACCTTTCCATTCAGCAGAAACAGGACACGAAAACAGCTTAACATCTACTGAATGCACACCATTGTTTACCTGCCGCTGCTCTGGTCCTGCACATCTTAGCCCTCGGAAATGCAGCATGACCGGCCCAAGCACAAAGCAGAGGAGCACAGGTGGGCAATAGGACTTCTTGGTTTGTGAGCTGCTACAGCGAAGTGCAGGCTGTCCCAACTCAAAGAGGAGCCTATTGCAGGAATGGTGCAATGAAAGAGAATTTATAAGTTTACAATTTTAAAACATTGAAGTTACATTCAACTTTCTATTAAAATATTAAAATGAAAGAGACTTATTTTTAATACTCATACCCACACACACATACAGTGTGTAGGTAGCATTGCCCCCCCTCCCCAAAAAGCAACAATAACATCAAACTCTGTAATAACCCATATTAGTTGCCATCTTGGCAGAGCCAACTCACCCACTCATGGTGACTCAAGGAACAAAGGTGCACAATGGTGCCAGCACTTGTCCCATCTTCAGCAAGTTTGAAGCTCCTTATTGCAGCCATGATGTCAATATCAATATCATTCCACCGTCCCATTAAAAGAGTCCCTTCTCCTCTGACCCCTAATCGTTCGACATGCTAGCTGCTGAGTGATCTGTTCCTTCTGGTCATGCATCCCAAATAGGCAAATCAAAGGATCAGAAAATGTCCCATGGTCCACAGAGTTTCAGGGTCTATGTTGCAGAAGTATATTGTCAGGCCTTTCTTCCTAGTCTGCCATAGCCTGGAAGTTCTGCTGAAACCTGACCAGCCAGGAACTCCTGTCATATTTGAAATACCACTGGTACAGCTTCAGGCACAGTAACGGTATAAAACAAACACCACAGTGTGGCAAACAGACAGACAGGGGTGGTGGTAAGAGTCTGACCAGCCTGATAACCATGTCAGGCAGTAGGCTTCTTCCAGAGATGCTACAGAAGGGATATCAGCATCAGGACATAAAAGATACCTAATTAGCCCATTTTACTTAGCAAATTATGTGGCTATGCCTTATCTCTGCTCAGGCCACAGTGCTAGGCTTAGCCAAAGTCTTGACCTGTTTTATTTTTGTCCCTTCAGACCAAAATAAAAGAAAAAAAGAAAGGAAGGCGGCAACTGTACTTGTGGTTGTCTGATCTTACGTAGCTGTCAGAGTTCAGCCTTAATAGCTATGCTGAAGATAGAGAAAGACCTTAATAGGGAGATAATGGTGCCAAAGGATTCCCAACTGTATTCACTTTTTAAGAGGACATCTGTAGCTCATAAGACTCTTCTCAGCAAATAAACAGGAGATATGGATATCTTAGGTGTATGTTAATACAACAAATTGATTTCTTCTCTGATTATAAAGCATGTGAATCCTTTTCCTGAGAACTGCACCGTGATTCAGGTGGAAACTTAAGCCGATCTAAAAGTCATTTTTATCAATAACCCAATAATCGTCCATTTATTCATTTCCTGCACAAGCCATAGCAAGATACGCCTTGCCCTCTACCCAAGTTAGGTTTACCCTCCCCTACATTTTCCTGCATTAAGTTACCAAGCAGACAATAGGCATGTCTATGTTGGGCCCTCAATCAATGTACAACCACAATATCTGGGCACCTCTTAGGGAGCTCCATGATATTAAAAGTTTTTCATTACTTTTCTCACATTCTCTCTTCCATTCAGCAAAGCCTACCCTATGGGTGTATTTTTTTCTCCCTCAAAATGTCTTTATGCCGCATCCTTCTATTCTCTGACTGAAATTCATCTGTGTTTATTCCTCAAGCTCTTGCACTTATATATTTTATTACAACTTCTTCATACCCTATCCCATTCCCAAACCTAATCCTTTTCTTCTTTACCCCGAGGGCCCCTGCCAATATAACTTCAGGTGAAGCAAATGAAAATACTGGCTTCTTCCCAGGGCTTCAGACTTCCTCCACCAAAATTAAAACGTAAAAACATTACATGGATATTAATATTATACTCCCTGCCTTGCAAAGCTTCTATACCATTCTATGGTCTGTCAGTCAACAACATTTATTGAGTATCCACTCTAGGAGAAAGTAAGCTGGGGCCCTTTTGACGAAAAACAAAAGAAGAAAAGCGATTTTTAAACTTTTCTTTGCAACAAGCAAAAGTCATACCTTAGTCTGTTTTCCTCTATTGTTATTCTTTCACTTCAGTTCCAGTCTCCAAATACCTAAGCATCACTTGCCAAAAATGCTTTGTCCCTCTCAGAGTTTCTTTGAGAAACCTTGGTAGTATCCATAAATTGCTAAATCTGTATAAATCTACCATATCCGCCACAAAACAGGAAAGTCATTTAAAAAAGCTAGCAAACCAATGTCTGTGAGCTTCATTAAGTGCCAGGAGCAGCAGTGGATACTTCACGTTCTTTATATCGTTTATTCCTCAACACTCCTCTACAAGACTACGACGGCTCCACCCTACAGATCCTGTAAATCAGAGTCACAAAGGTTCAGTAAATTGTCTGAGGAGTTCATAAAGTGAAACAGAGAATTATCCTCCAACTCAATGATCCCATTCCTCAGTACGTACTAACAGCTTTGAAAGCAGCCATACCACCCCCATACTAGTACATGTGGCAGTCCTACCCACGATAGGCAAAATGTGGAAACAACCTAACTGCTCACCAACAGATGAATGGATAAGCAAACGGTAGTACAGACATGCAATGGAATATTACTCATCCATGCAGAGAAATGAAGCCCTGCTATCAGGAGAGACCAATCTCTGAAGAAAGACACCATGCTTGGTAAAGCAGCAGGGCAGCAAAAAGAGAGGCACATCCACGACAAGATGGATTGACACAATCTTCCGTGAGGGGCTCAGACATAAGAACAATGAGGACGATGGGCATACTGGGCAGCGGTTCATTCTGTTGTGCATAGGGTTCCTATGAATCCGGACTGACTTGACGGCACTTAACAACAACATACACCATGACATGGATGCATTTTGACAACACGCTGAGTCAAAGAAGTCAGTCACCAAAGGCAAATATTATATGGTCTCACTCATATGAAACATCTAGAATGGGAAAATATACAGACCAAAATGTATTAGTAGCTACCAAGTGTGGAAGGGAAAGAAAAGTGGTAAGACATAATTAACATCACTGAATTATTGAGGTAGTCAGTTTATTGTGCCAACCTGGCTCATAAATACATGTGGTGTTAATTGAAGGGCGGATAGATAAATGGCTCAGTGAGCCTTGCCTTTCTAGTTCTCAGGTCTCTTGCTTTCTGATGGTCAGACCAGGGTGAAGCTGCCTTAGTCAGTTCCCTGCTTCAGCTGGCAAGGCTCACTTTCTGCAAGACATCCCTGAGGAGAAGCCACATGGACCTACCCTGATGCAGCCCTGGGTGCTGGAACACCCATGTGGAGACCCCTGCCAGTGCTGAGATGTTTACACATTCACTGATTCCGCTTTCCTCCTGCAGTCGGCACCATAGCGTGTGTTTTGTGAGATGGAAGAGGACTTTGTGGATTGGTGTTGGACATATGGGTTTATGTTGGACTTGTGGGTTTGGACATCACTGGGTTGGGATGTTTTCTTGATGCGCACTTAACCTTTATATAAAGCTTTCTCTTATTCATGAGTTTCTGTGGATTTGTTTTTCTCTAAAGTACCCAGACTAACACAACTATACAGGTGAAGAACGCTGGAATGGCCAGTCTGGGGTTACATATGTATTTACTACATTTTAAAATATGTTTCCAGTTCGAGGAAGCCTGTTTAAAGTAGGTAATGCCAAAAGGGGATGCTGATGCATAGAAATGGAGAATTAGAAGTCAGAAAAGACTCCCAGCTACCTAATCCAATCCCATGTCACCTTTCCTCTACTAGTCATGTCCCACAAGGTCACAGAAAGGAATAAATGCACAAAGGATTGGTCGAGTAAGCATTTTCTTACTGGCAAGGGTTAGAGTGTCTCAGGCTGGGGTTCCCATGGGGAACTTTGGAGGACTATACGGAAAGACACAGAGGATCATTCTAATTTAGCCGGTTACATCTAATGGACCCAGAACTTCCTTTCTGGAAACCAAAAGCTAAATTTAGACTTAGCTCAGACTAGGGGGAGGTAGAACTCAGTGCCACCACTGCCCATCCTCACCACACCCACCCACCCCTATTCCGAGTCCTGTTCCTACACAACCCCTTCTAGAAGCAAAACAGGGTTCTCTGGTTCCCATTGCATGGAGAAGAATTTGGGTAAGTAATTATGGGCTCTCCTGGGTTGGAGAGAAATTTCTGAAAAGTTTGGGGGTAGGGATAAAGAAAGGACAGATGCTAGGTCATCTCATTTCTGCAGGCTTCTCATGGATAGAAAACAACTTCTAAGATAAGGGAACTGTAATGGCATCCCTTTCTCTAGCACAATGGACAGTCCTAGAACATGGCCACCACCATCTCTTCTTCCCTTCAGATTGAAACGTTGTACCTGGCCCCTCGTGCATCCTACTCACTGCCAGTGAGCCAATTCCTACACAGAGTGACCCTATACAGGACAGAGTAGAACTGCTCCTTAGGGTTCAAAGGGAAAGGAACAAAGAGGAACCTTGACTTTTAACAAAAGCCATTGTAAACCATATTTGTTCATCATAATGCAGCGGGAGAAAACTTGGCACCTCAGGCTCCTTACATGTAAAGTGAGGTTGACCTGTTAAGTTCTTTCTCACTTTAACGTATTGTCTGATGTAACACCATGAACTCAGGTACCGCACCGCTGCACAAGGGCAAAGCTTTAATCCTCACGGTCTTGGCCTTAAGAGGAGGCCCTATACGTCAAGTTATCTGAAACTTACATCTTATCCCCATCAAGAAACACCTTCACTGTACTTCACTCATGTTTACTGAAAGTCTTTCACCTGCCTGGAGACCTCCAAGATGTGAAACGCTCCTTAGAGGTTCACACTCACTTCCATCAAGCTGATTCCAGTGGGATGTAGTGGGTTACACCTTTGAGTTGCTAACCAAAAGGTCAGCATTTCAGGACCACCAGCCGCTCCTTGGCAGAAAGGTGAGATTTTCTATCCCTGCAAAGAATTACAGTCTAGGAAACCCTGAGGGGAAGCTCTACTCTGTCCTACAGGGTTGCCATGAGTCAGAACTCTCATGGTCAAGGGGAAATCCACTTTGACATTTGTGGGGGAGTAAGGCAGTCCCAGGCATCAGGGCACAAGGATTGCTGGTACTTGTGATTTGCTGAAAACAATTACCACTTGTTTTGAAGTTCTTCATGCTTGTTCTTAGCTCAAATTCCACCTGGACATTTCAGAGTTACCAGAGCATGTAAGGGGAGGCGGGTATCACCAGCTCAGACATTGTTCAGGTGCTTTTTGTGATTGGATAGCTCAAACATAGCTTTGTTTTCAACCTTCAGGCCTGTTTTGAGATTGATGGGGAAAGGAAATTGACAGGAAGGGGGGACGTTACCCTTATTTCCACTGTTCTGCAAGAGTCGGGGAGACTTGAAAAAAGGATTTTGTCCACCACAAATGTAGTCCCATAGTAAGAGGCTGCTCAGAGCATTACAAAGAAACTACAACTTCAGAAGGGACATGCAGGGGATGAAATTGACAATTAAAGTGCTATATGACAATCCTAGTTTCCACCACAAGTGCAATTTCTAAGTTATGCAAAATTTGTCCTTGGTGATAACAAAAATCAAGAGCTGGCTGTCATTTCTGGCATACTGTATTGCAGTGCCATTATTTTAAAAACTATATATATATATAATTTTTCAAAAAAGATGCTGTTGGTGTTTCAAATGTAAAACTCTCAGCAGTTGGGTCTATTAAAATCATTGGGTATAGTCCAGGATGGGGTGCAAGGCATTACTTTTTCTGTTATAGAAAGTCTATTCCATTAGTTCTAGAACAATGCTTTCCAAAGTGGGCAATATCGCCACCTAGAGGGTGCTGGAGCAATGTAGGTTGGGGGACAGGGGGCTGCAAAAGCCAATGCAAACACTTAAGCAAGATAATACAAATGTGTGACTTGAATACAAATGGTAAGGCAGTGACTTGAATCAAATCCTCTAGTAAGATACCCCTCCGTACCTGTGTCTCATTAACATAATAGATGCCCACTGGAAAATTGGAACAAAACCATAGGCATAGAGGCTAGGATCACAAAACGGAGGATAATTATATCATACCACAAAAATGGAGCACAATGGCATGGTTACATAACCATGTCAAACCACTGAATATTATGGCCCAGACAAATTGACAGCCTTAAGATTCCATATACATTATTTGCATCCGCAGAAATTTGCCCAATCTCCCTGGTGGGCTACAAGCACCTTATTTACTCATAATCCCATCCAATCGTTGCGTGGGAGTCACAAGTACTGTAGTTAAAAGGATCATATGAAGTAACTCATTGTACTGCTAGTGTATACCTGTGGTAGTCCATCAAGTCGATTACAAATCTTAGTGATCTCACAAGGCAACGTGCAAATGCCCCATTCAGTTTTGTAGACTATCATCTTTACGGGAATAGATTCAGCAATTTTCTCCCACACAGCCACTGGGTGGGTTCAACCACCAATATTTTGTATCAAAGTGCTTCATCATTTGTTCCACCTAGGAAGTTTCTTTTCAGCGCAGCAGTCTGGTCTTACTTTTATATCCGCCACATGCAATGTATTTCCTAGATTAGAGGAGGTCTGCCATCTTTATCGGGATTTGTTTGTGCTTTCACAAATAAGCCCAGGACTTCGGAGAGACTAGAGTAGTTCCTTATACAAGGAGAGCTCAAGAAAAAGAACTGAAGACTGAAAGAAATGATTAGAAAAGAGAAAAGTGGCGGAGGGGTACCCATTTGGGTACTGAGACTATTTCATTAAGTTTCTAAACATTGCCCAGGAAATATAACCAGAATGAGGGTGTCTGTCCTGTTGAGAAGTGATAAATGCTGGCCTCCTCTGACTTCCAGGTCTGAGTCAGAGATTGAAAAGGCGGCGGAAAACTTACATAGCCATCTGGATGATAGATTGTGGGGGAAAATCCCATTTTTCACAAATTATGGACTTTTTTTTACTGCTAGTAATGCACAGAAGATTAAACTGAAGTCTATATTTCACAAATGGAAGGACCAAATGATTTAAAACCTTTGTTATAATGACCTACTTTGGAGTGAAGAATCAATTTCTGTTACAGCAAAAATCTGTTAATTTAGGGGAAGGGAAAGGATCCGGGAAGCACATGAACTGGGTGGAGAAGCAAAGGAGGAGACGATGGGGAGAGAAAACAGCTCTGGGAGTCAGCGAGGGTTTTTTCTGTTTTGGTTTGCTTGGGGTTTTGTTTCAGGCGCTACATTTGTGCATCTGGGTTGAACTTGACTTGGTAATCACTGGTTTGAGGTTTTTTGGTTCATCTGCTTGCTTTTTGGATACCAAGCAATTTCAAGGTCAATTTACAGACAACAGAGAGGATGAACTTTCGATGCTGCTCTGCACTTGAAGGAGGCTGTCAGTTTCCTTTTAGTGCTGAAACAAATTGCCACGTGCTTAGTGACTTAACCAATACAAATGCCCTGATGTAGTGACTTAGCCAATATAAATGTATTATCTGACCGTTCTGCAGGCCCAGTCTAGAATGGGGCCCACTGCACCAACACTGACGTATGGTCAAGTCTTCATTGCGTCTGGAGGCAATCAGGGAGAGGACATTTCCTTGTCTTTCTCAGCTCTCACCACTTCCGGTGTCAAAGTGGCTTCTGCATCGGGCTACTAACTGAAAGATGAGCAATTCGAATTCACCAGGAGAAAGATGAAGGTATCTGCTCCTGTCAAGATTTACAGCCTCCGAAACCCTAGTGAGCGGGTCTACTCTGTTGCCAGAACAAAACAGCTCACTGCCACGGAGTCAATTCTGACTCATAACGACCCTATAGGACAGGGTAGAACTGCCCCATTTCTGAGACTAACTCTTTATGGAAGTAAAATGCCCCATCTTTCTCCCACAGAGATGCTGGTGATTTCAAACTGCTGACCTTGTGGTTAGCAGCCCAAATCATAACCATTACAGAACCAAAGCACCTATGTGTTGGGTTGCTATGAATGAGAATGGAATCAATGGCAGTGTATTTGAATCTCGGGTTTAGAAGTTGACCACATTGCTTGATTCATGGCTCCTTCTTCCACCAGTGGTCAGTCTGGTTTGTTCAGGTGTCCTGCTTTGTCCACTTTTAAGGACCTCAATTCAACATGGTTTTTGTTTGTTTCTTTGTTTGTTATGACTCCATTGGGGCCCCTGGGTAATCCAAAACGATGCCTCTATCTTGTGGTCAACTGATTAGCTTCCTTAGTCCATCAGCAACCTTAATCCTCCCTTGACCATATAAAATCTTTACAGGTTCCAAGAATTAAGATGTTGATTAAGATGATGATGTTTATATATGATGATGGGTAAATAGATCTACGTGCATATATTTACAGGTTTAGTATTAAGGTAGCAGATGGACATTGGGCCTCCA
>NW_022103897.1:1162782-1164121 GCF_000313985.2 Echinops telfairi | reverse complement strand
TGAGGGAGAAGGGGCGGGGAGGGAGGGGAAAATGTGGAGCTGACATCAAGGGCTCAAGTAGAAAGCAAACGTTTTGAGCATGATGATGGCAACACATGTACAAACGGATGGATGTGTGGATTGTGATCAGAGTTGTACAAGCCCACAATAAAATGATTTTTTTTAAAGTATGATCTGGACCTTCGTGAACACACACACACACACACACACACACACACACACACACAGATGTTGATATCTTGTGGAGGGTGGGGCGGCGTTATTCTCTCTACCACAAGTGCTAGGAGACCGTGGCAACTTTGTTGCTGCTTCTCCACTTTTTTCATCAATCAAATTGGGATAAACAAATTTATCCCACAGGGTTTTTGAAGAAATTAAATAATTGTGCATCTGTAACTCATCCAAAGAGCAGAGTGTGCCTATAGTTATCATTATTTATTCTCCATAAAACTATTACTACTAAAATGATAATGATGTCTGCAAACCTTTTCCAACTGGCCCAACTAGGCAGTTAACAGTTTACGTTCACAACGATACTATGAAGTTTCTTCCTTCTTTTTGCTATATCAAACATACTCTGGAATGTATCGATTATGCTGTTGCTCACACAAGTACATCGATGAACTCCCACTTCCTAGCATGACCTGGACAGAAACAGTAAGCTTGGTTTTTTACTTAAGCCCAGGGGACTTTACCTGCCTTTGTAATTGCACAGAACCGTGCCTGGGGTGAGAGAGAGCTGATAAAATGGAAAATAAGTTAAAGTGGCTTCATAAGTGATTTGACTTCTTCTGTCTCAGGAAGCAACAAGGGGTCCACAGCAGGAATTCTTTCTTGTACCAGCAGGTCCAAAATACCTCAGTGGCCTGCCTCACTAAATGGCCGTGTAGTGCAACCATTTAAGTGCAAGGCTGCTAGCCCAAAGATTGGAGGTTTGAATTTATCCAGAGGCCAAAAGAAAGACCTGCTGATCTCTTTCAAAAAAAGATCAGTTACTGAAAACCATATGGAGAGCAGCTCTACTCTGACACTGTTGGATTCACCATGAATTGGATGGGACTCAGCAAGTGTTTAATGTTTTCTGTCTTTGTTTTTGAAATGTTGTAAAAGTTAATGGTTCTAAATCTTGGAGGATAAAAATAAGAAAACTGCCAAGCAAAGGTACCTTCCACTTTTTAGTGCTGCATTGAATGACAAACAGACATTGCCTAATTATTGTCCAAATATTCTGAATGACTGCTCCTTTGGTGGAGCTAAGCATTGTGGGAAGTTCCACCAGATGCCCTCTTTATTAGTCTAGGTACTTTGGAGAAACAAATCCACGGCGACTCACATATAA
>NW_022103897.1:1161053-1162334 GCF_000313985.2 Echinops telfairi | reverse complement strand
CAAGAGACCTGAGAACTAGAAAGGCGAGGCTTCACCACCCATTTATCCCTCCACCTTTCAACCAGCCCCACATGTGATTATCGGCCAGGCTGGCACAATTAACTAACTCACCCTCCAATAAGCTAGATCCTATTTCATTCTTCTTGAGTCTGTGGGAAAGTCAAGGGAATTGTTCCAAAGGAGAAATCAAATATAAGTTTCAGCTGAAGATAAAGAGAGAATAGTTGGAGCTACCACCCCAAGTCAATATTCGTCAGCAGTGGAGAAATGAGAGGGTTCTGTGTGGTTACCATAGAGTTGGTGACCTCTAGCAAGCACTTCCAGGTTGAATCACTCTGTTCTCCACCAGCACTAATACTAGGACCAGTGAGTTTTACACAGTGTGGATTATATATCAATGTAAGGGAAACATAAGACCTCACAATTGGTTCAATAGACATCATGATCAATGAAGAAAATATTGAAGTTGTTAAAGTATGATGGTTAGGTCTGATGTAAAGTTGCCTGGGCCAGGTGATTCTCAGTGGTTTGGCAGTTAAAGCATAGTAATCTCCATGATGTGACCTAATACAATGCTGTTAACTCCATAATGGGATGTGCTATTAGCAGCCAATCGGTTGTAAGATTAGGATAGAATGCAACCTTCTCACTCGGGTTACAGCCCTGATGCATTTGAAAGGAACTTTCCTTGAGAGTGTGGCTACTTCCAATATAAATGGACATGGTAGTAAAACTTTTTGTTTGTTTGGTGAGTCTAGATCCTACATCTGGATCATCAATCTCCAAGACTTTGGACTTGAGTCAACAACCTGCCATAGGGTCTGCCGATCCCAGGAGCCATCAGTGATTGCCATCTGGCTGGCCAATCTTGGATTTTACCTCACCAATCACTCATTGGATCTGCTGACCTTAGCTTCAACCTAGACAGTTTAAAACCACCCCTGATCTTCTTGCCAGAGACATAAGTCAGGAAAAGTCTCCAGTTTAACATTGGACCCAAGGAACTCAAACTGAATGTGTCTGTTTCTACAACTCAAGTAGAGGGTGTATGAAAAAGAGGAAGTGTGTCAAGGAGATGGACTGACAAAGTGGCTGTAACAATGAGGTCAACATAACAATTGAGGGGATGGCATAGAACAGGGCAGTGCTTCTTTTTCTTTTTCTTTTTTTTTATACTTTTATTAGGGGTTCTGACATCTCTTATCACAATCCATACATGCATCCAGTGTGTCAAGCACATTTGCACATATGCTGCCATCATCATTTTCAAAGCATTCTCTT
>NW_022103897.1:1151129-1159276 GCF_000313985.2 Echinops telfairi | reverse complement strand
CGTGTGCTCTAATCCGACGTGCCCCTCTCCCCAAGCTGTAGCCCCTGTGCTGTCCTCTGAAGGGGATGGGGTGTCCACATAGTTGAGGTTGGGACCGGCCCCCAGACCTCTCTATTGGTTCCCTGGTATATGCCGGTATGTTGTATTCACGTCTTGGTGCATTGGTTTGAAGCCTGGTCTCTCTCTCCCTCTCCTGTGTAGACATAGACAATACCTTCCCCTTGGGTGGGTTAGTGCCCGAACAGGGCAGTGTTTCATTCTATTGCACACAGGATTGTTATGAGTTGGAGAAGAATGGCATATAACAAGAACAACAATTAATCCCTACAATAATATGGGTGCTACTTAAAATATGTAGTTACAGGGGGGGGGGAATCTTTGCATATTCCCATAATTCGCTGATGTTGTTAGTTACAGTGAACTAGTTCCGACTCATAATGACCCCCAGTGTTTCCTCATAAGGAAGCATGGTCCTGCACCCTCTTTACCATTGTTGTTATGTGCCAGTCCTATTGTCGCAGTCCTTGTGTCTTTCCATCTGGTTGACAGTCTTCATCTTTTCACTGCCCTTCCACTTTCACAAGCATGATGTTCTTTTCTAGGGACTGGTCTCTCTTGATAATATGTCCAAATTACTTGAGACTAAACCTAAGCATCCTCGCTTCTAAAGAGCATTTTGGCTTTACTTCCTCCAAGATAGATTTGTTAGTTCTTTTAACAGTCCATGGAACTTTCAATATTCTTTGCTAGGAACATAATTCAAATTCATTGATTCTTCTTTTCTCTTTATTATTCAATGTCCAACTTTCACGTATATGTGAGGCAATTGAAAATACCACCATCTATGTCAGGTGCATCTTTAGCCCTCAAAGTATTATACTTGTTCTTCAACACTATACAGAGATCTGTGTGACAGATTTACCCAATGTAAGATGTCCTTTAATCTCTCGATTGGTGCTTCCATGAGCATTCTGTGTGGATCCAAGGAAGACAAAACCCTTTCAAGTTCAATCTTTTCTCCAATTATCAGGAGGTTACTTACTGGTCCAATGGTTAAGAATTTTATTATTTTTTAATTGTGCTGATTTTTTAAAGTCATTTTATTGGGGTTCATACAACTCTTATCATAATCCATGCATACATCAATTGTGTAAAGCACACTTATACATTCGTTGCCCTCATCATTCTCAAAATTTGCTTTCTGCTTGGGTTCCTGGAATCAGCTCTTCATTTTCCTTTTCCCCCTCCCCCCCTCCCCATTCCCTCCTCCCTCGTGAACCCTCAACAATTTATAAACTATTATGTTATCCTACCTTACACTGCCCGGCGCTTCGCTTCACCCACCTTTCTGTTGCCCGCTCCCCAGGGAGGAGGTTATATGCAGATTCCTGTTATGGGTTCCCCCTTTCTACCCCCACTTCCCTCCTGGTATCGCCATTCTCACCGCTGGTCCTGAGGGGTCAATCTGCCCTGGATTCCCTGTGTCTCCAGCTTCCATCTGTACCGCTGTACATCCTCTGATCTAACCAGGTTTGCAAGGTAGAATTGGGATCATGATAGTTGGGGGGAGGAAGTGTTTAAGAACTAGAGGAAGGTTGTGAGTTTCATTATTGCACACTGAACCCCGAGTGACTCATCTCCTCCCCACTACCCCTCTGTTAGGGATGCCCAGTTGTCTACAGATGGGCATGAATTTTATTTTCTTTACCTTAAGTTGTAATCCATACAGAAGGCTGAAATCATCTATTTTCATCAGCAAATGCTTCAAGTCCTCAATTTCAGCAAGCAAGTTTTTGTCATCTGCATAACAAAGGTTATTAATTAGCCTGCCTCCAATCCTGGCGCTGAGGTCTTCCTGATATAATCCAGCTTCCCAGAGCATTTGCTAAGCATACCGATTTAAAAAGCATGATGAAAGCATATAACAGAAACACCCCTTTCTTGATTTTAAACTATGCAGTACTCCTTCGTTCTGTTTGCACGACTACCTCTTGGTCCATGTTCAGATTCCACATGAACACAATGAGGTATTCTGAAATTCCCATTATTCTCAATGATATCCATAGTTTGTTATGATCCACACAGTTGAATGTCTTTGCTTAGTCAATAAAACACAGGTAAACATCTTTCTTGTATTCTCTGCTTTCAGCCAAGAACCATCTGATGGCAGCAATAATATTCCTTGCTTTATCAATGATATTGTTCTGTAATTGACTCATTCTATTGGATCAGCTTTCTTCCTTTGGAATGGGTACATAATTTCTTCCAGTAAGTTGACCAGGTATCTGTCTTCCAATGTTGGCAAAAAGGATTGAGTGCGTCCAGTGCTTCATCAAATGGTTGAAACTTTTCAATTGGTATTCCATCAATGCGTGGTCCCTTGTTTGTAACGAATGCCTTCAGTACAGCTTTGACTTCTTCCTTCAGTACGATTGCTTCTTACTTATATATTCCCTCTTGAACTCCAAGGGTAGTCTGTTCTCTTCAAGAAAATGAACTCTTTGGTACTCCTGGCATTTGCACCATTCCCTCTTGTCTTTTCTGGAAGGTTCAGAAAGTAGAACTATTTCATAGCAACGTCAATCCATATGTTGAGAAGGGGAGAACTTTGTAGAATGGCCAGGGTGAAAACAGGGGAGGGCAGAACCCTCCAGCTAAATAATCTTACAAACCCATCTTCTCTCAGACAGATGGGGCTGCACCCAGGAAGAGGGAGAGAGAGGCAAAGATTCAAGTGCAACAAAATGGACTTTGGGCCAGCCATTGGTGCATCGAAGGACAAAGAACGGTCTCTTTTCAATTTGTGGTAAAAGTGGAGTAAGGAGGACACAATAAATTACCAAAATGGCATGGCTCTATGTAATCACTGAGAGAGTGCTAATAGGGCTACAAGAAGAAAACACACACACACCGAGTCCTGTGAAATACAACCTCATGCTTCTCTGTGAATGTTCATACTCCTCTGTGATACATCACAGCAGTTATTACACCCCAAACTACCATCCATCACTAAGGGCACTACAGGCAGCCAGGGAAACACTGCATGGAGGAGATCCGCAGCGCTTCCCTGAGCTTCCTCAGGTTATAAATCGGGAGCTCACTAAAGAACAACATACTAAGGCAGCAGGTATTTAAGGGCACACATTCCTGGATGGGAATCAGGCTGAAAGAGGCCTTTTCCCTATTTTCTATGACTTGCTTGTGAATTCCTGTGCAAACCTAGATGTGGTTACGGCTTCAATCCCAGAAAATTCAGCTAATTCTGAAGGCAGTAGGAGTCCAGCTTGCTGTCATAGCATGCGACTTGGCAAGGAGATATGGGCCTCCCTCGAGGCCAGGGCAGGCTGAGAAAGGGACCTGGCTTTGATTTTTCTTAGTGGACAAATCCCCACCAAGGCAAACTGGCCATATCATTACGAAATGAGTTTGATTTGGTTGTTGTGGGAAAGGGGGGTGGGGGGCAGGTCTCTTTCCTTCTATATAAAGAAAGCAGGAGAGAAATAATGAAATAATGGGGGAAAAACAGTTATTGTTTGGGGTGATGGAAAAGTTCTGAAAAGATTTGGCATTCCTGGCTACACAGCCTTGTGACTATCAGCAAAGCCATGGACTGGTGTGCTTAAATGATTAAAATGACAGCTTGGCGTCATATAGAGGCCCCTCGTGGCACAGTGAGTTAAGCATTGAGCTGCTAACCACAAGGTCAGTTATTCAACCCACCAGCAGCAACTGTGGGGGGAAAGATGAGGCTGTCTACTCCCGTGAAGATGCACAGCCTTAGAACCCCTGGGGAGCAGGTCTCCTCTGCCTACAGTGTCACGATGAGTTGGGATGGATTGACGGCAGTAGGTAATGGTATATAGTTTGCACAAAGAAATATTTAAAACAAAAATCAAAGAAATTTGGTGTTATATGAAATCATGGCCACCTCCCATGAATATCTGACCTGATCTAGGGTCAGTGAGGATGCAGGGGAGACAGGGAAGGGGCCTGGGGATGCATAAAGCTTCCAGTTACATATGAGCATAAAGTTTTTAAGAGGACTGTAGCAGACTTTCCTAATGCCACCAAATGATAGAAAAAAGGCTGTTTTTATCTTTTTGAGTCACTGCACATCTTTGGGATCTGACTCATAAAAGTTTTGGCATCTTCAGTAGAAAAGTGAGGTTCTGCATAGCTTCACTGAAGATGATGTTGGGGGGAGGGGGGGGAGAGAAAATAAAACTACTTTCCAATTTGCCCCTTATCAAAGTCGACCCAGACAATAAATCTGTTACAGCCAACATCACAGGTGCTTGCAATCCCAGAATTTTAACCCTGTCTTTCAACGCAAGGGCAGAGAACTTACTAGCACTCTGGGGCTAGAAATCAAAGGCAGTTAAGGTCATGAAACCCAGAATCAAACAGATGTTTTGGAATCACTTTTGCCCAAGGTTGTTAGCTGCTTTGTGAATTTGTTTGGGTCAGGAATTCCGGAGATCGGTTTAGGAATTTGCATAGCCGCCTGTGGTACCAATCAGCCCGTCTTCATATCATTCCGTCCATCGCTGCGGCGTGAGAACCCTCTAGCTGGCCAGTGTCGAGGAAGACATGAAGAATCACAGACACCCGTGACCTGCACTGCTTGCTACCGCTGAGATGTCTCCATGGCACCCCCATGCAGCGGAACACTGTGTCACCTGGTCCTGTATTATCTTCAGGATATTGGGAGGTCAGAGCATGGATTATGCTGTGCCTTTCTACCTGGGGGCTCATGGTCCAGCATTTTATTCAACTACATGATATCATAATCCATAAGATTGTCATTGTCATTTTCAGATGGCCACAACTTTCTTTTAAGTCTGTCTTAGTCTGGGAGCTCCACTGAAAACTGTCCACTATGAGTAACTTTGCTGCTGTTTGAAATAACAGTGGTGAAGCTTCCAGGGGCAAAATAACATGTAGCCCCTGGTAGCTACACCACTGTTATTAAGACAAACTGACAGACAGTTGGCGACCAGTAACTTAGCACTGATTAAAATCAGTTCTAGATGGGGCCAAAGCAGTGGCCACTGATGTAGGTACCTGTGGTTTTGGCAAGGGGGTTTCTTCTCGGTTGCACAGTACATTGTTGACTCCCTCAGCCTTTCAGTTGTTTGTAGTAAAGAAAGAGAAGGAAAGGATTTGAAAAACAAGCCCCCAAAAGTAAAGAAAATATTGCAAATAAACAGAGGGACAGGGACTGATTAGTATGCAAGGCAGAGCCAGGCCCAGAGTTAAAGATGAGGGAGGAAAGGAGGGGAGAGGAAGCTGAACAAGGTTTAGCTAACTCAGGTATACATAAGAAACGTTATAGCTTTATAAATTCCCAGAAGTGCAAAAGGAAAAAAACCCCTCCGTGTATATAATGCTTTAAAAAGCCACCGAAGGAAATAGAAATGAATTCAACGCACTTGCTTTGGGGGCTGCCTTTAAAAAAAAGAAAGAAAAGGAAGCCGAGGCAGATAAATGCTGCTAACAGAGCTCTTCGCAACGTTTCAAAATGAATAAATAAAACCTTCCCTGCCAACTTTTTTTTTTATTATTACGTCTGTCTCTGACTTTTTAAATGCTTTCCCTAAAAATGTTTTCGTGCTTCCTTTTCCCTGAACATTTTACAGTTCGCCTTCTTAAATTTCACTGGAGACTTGCAAATCAAGTTGCATCTTGCTGATTTGATAGCTGCTTTTACGCAGCCCAGCGGAAGGCAATGCCCTAGCATCACTCTTGCTGGGAAGAGGGTTTATTAGCAAGCCCTCCCCTGCTTGCCTGGCAGGAGGATGTGCTAGGAAGAGCAGACTAGGTGAGACCTGGGCCCGGAGGCCGGCAGGCAGGTGTCTGGGGCAGGCAGATCTGGCTCCTGGGCGGTGACCTTCAGTCTCACAGCAACAACAAAGGAAATCACCTCTTTCCCCAGGCATCCTTAGAAACCCTGGCTTCCCACCCTGATTGTGAGAAGGAAAGGCAAAGTGGGGAGAAGCAGGGGAAGAAAAGTCCTTGTTTTGCAATCCCAGTAATTGGTCCTAGAGGATTTCACCAACTGCTACTGCTGGCAGGAAGAGTTGGGAAAGAGTCATAGCCGGGCTCACTACACTGGCCACTGTGGAGCCGGCTCCCTGCTTGAAATTCAAATGAGCACCACGCTGACCTTTGCTGTCACATATTTTATTTCAGAGACAGTTTACAAGGCCTCTCCACCGTGCAGGTCATGTTTTAGTTTAAACAGAAAGACTCTCGTAGGTGTTAGATGCGAGTTAATGATTACACCGAAATCATTCTAATTAGGCTCTGTTGTTACACGCTGCCCTTTGGGGACTGCCGCTGTTGTCACAGAAAGTATTTTGTAGAAAAATAATTGGTCTGAGATCTACTCCTCTTGCTCGCACATACCCACCGCCTTTCTTCTCCACACACCCCCCCCCCACAGCACTCCCTCTCTCTTTAATAATTATTGATCTTTCAGCACTTGATCAGAAAGATCACTCACCTCCTTGTCCTCTGGGAGCCTTACTGAAGACATCAGCCTGGGCTGTCACCTGCGGAAGGGAGGGCGGGGAAGGGCTGGTCCTTTGATGAGTTCAGGCTGGCACCCTTGCCTCCAAAGGCTAAGGACAAGGAGGTTTCTATTAGGGTTCTTTAGAAGATGCCCCTCTATTTTATCCTGAGCTGTTTTACTTGGGGAGACTGATGGGGAGAATAGTTAGTTGGTTTGTTCTGAGATCCTTGTCACTCCCCCCCGCCCCCCAGCAACATCCTAGTATAAAGCTGGAGACACTGGTTTGTCTGTTTCGTTGACTTATCATTTATGCATATATACAATAGACTACACACACACCAAATTGGAGCAAGCAATTTCCAATCTTGCCACCTCCAGTTTGATCAGATGTTGGTGTTAAAACAAACAAACAAACTTCTCTCTCTCTTTTTTTTTTTCTTTATTATCCCGGGATAATTGTCCCAGCTGCTGATAGAAAAAAATATTTGGCAATTTGAGGGGATTTATTGAACCCTGTAGGAAAGCATAAATCAGGCAGGGCTTTCACAAGAAGTGCTTGGAGATAGGTTCTCTTCCAGAGAATGACTACACTGGTGAAGATGAGATGGACTAAAAAATCTATTTTTTAAAAGTCTCAACATTTACAGGTTGGCTGGAGAGTACAGATAAGCACACCAGGCTTCAAATGAAGAGGAAATATTCCAAGTGCATAGGATTGTCTACAACCTTAGGACGACAGCAGTGGGTCAGTGGCAGGCTTCTTGCCTTTCCTACAGCAGAAGTCCCGAGTTTGACTCCTGGACAAAGCCCATCATGAACAGCGCTCCCCATCTGCTAGTGGAGGCTGGTGAGCTACAAGGACACCACACAGGTTTGTTTCACTGCACCCTGCAGACGATGAAGGGTTATTAGGAAGAAAGGCAGATGGAAATCCTATGAATCACAGAGGGGCAATCTCAGTATGTTTGGGGTCACCATGAGTGAGGAGCTGCTTCGGTGGCAGCTAACAGCTATCTGGTAACGTTGGATTTTCCATAAATGTTGCCTCTCTAGGAAAACCGCCTAGGTTAGAAAATCACATCAGCCTAAATAGCAACTCACCATCCTTCCGATATAACTTTAATAAGACTCACAGACAACCTCTTGTGTACTTGTGACAAAGTCACATACAGACCCTCCAAATTCTCATTCTCTGCCTCAGAAAAGGTTAGCTGAACTGCTTGTCCCCAGGGATCACTCAGCATAGAGTGTTTTTTTAACCAAACTTTGATTAAGACTCCTTCACTCTCACTGACTTACACGGTTTGAACCAGCATTGCATTGGGCATACCCTGAGAATAGGTTGACCTCAGAATAAAACATTCTCGGGTTTGCTCTCCAATCTCACCCCTTTGTTACCTACTTTCCGGCATCCCATGCTTTCTAGGTGTTTTCTCCTATCTGTATATAAGGAAGAGTCTTTTGCTAATTCTTGAGACACTGGCTGACCTCCTGAGGTAGTTAGTTTATTGTGCCAACCTGGCCGATAAACACATGTGGGGTGAATTGAAGGGCAGAGGGATAAATGGCTCAGTGAGCCTTGCTTTTCTAGTTCTCGGGTCTCTTGCTTTCTGATGGTCGGACCAGGGTGCAG
>NW_022103897.1:1146088-1150727 GCF_000313985.2 Echinops telfairi | reverse complement strand
AATGTGGGACTTGTGGGCTTGGGCAGCACTGGGTTGGGATGTTTTCTTGATGTGCACTTACCCTTTACATAAAACTCTCTCTTATACATATGAGTTTCTGTGGATTTGTTTCTCTAAAGTACCCAGACTAACATGCTCCCTATTGCAATAATCCTCCAAATGCTATAGTGTCTTTCCTCATTCATTGCAATAAGTCTTTTGAACAAAGTCTCTCCTTGCTAAGTCCAAATTTGAGCCTTTAAAAATTTTAACATATACCAGGTAGTCTGAAGATTATGCTCAAACTCTGCACCTGTAACTTAAAAACTTGACTATATTTCAAAGAATGCTTTCTATCTTAAATATATGTCAAACAAATAAAATAAACTCAGAACCATGAAGTTGATTCCAACTCATGGCAACCCTATCGGGAAGGGCAGAACTGCCCGCTGCTGTGTGTTTCCAAGACGGTAGCTCTTTATGGCAGTAGAAAGCCTCATCTTTCTCCCGCAGACTGCAGTCAAACGTGTAACCACTATGCCACCAGGGCTCCTTAAATGGGATAAGGAACAGTATTTTGAGGGGGTTATTTCAACTGAGCTGAAACAAAATATACACAAATTGTTGAATGTGAAACTGTTGGTCTGCTCTGTAACCCTTTACCTAACTCAGAATTCAAAAGTTTAAAAGAAAAAGAATGTCCCAGAGAATACAGGTCTGCTTTGATACTCATAGGATCTCTACAAGTCTGAATCACCTCAATGACCATTGGCAGTTCTACCCTGTTCTTTTTGTGATCATTAGGTTGTGTTTCAACTTCAGTTGGGTGAGGATTCTCAGTAGTTTGGTAGTTGAGGCCTCTCCCATGACGTGATCTAACATCGTGTAATCAACTGCATCATGGAATCTATTTGGGGCAGTCAAGTAGTTGTGGGAAGGTGAGGGTGGAGTGTGGAGTGCAAACCTTCCTCAGGTCACAACTCCAGTTACTATATGTATATCAGCATCCTTATCAGCATCAAAAGATTACCTGACTCTGAGATTCACCTCATATTTACATCTGATAAAGGAAGAGAAAGAAGATTCAAGTCTTCATTTGAAAAGAATAAAACAGAGACTAGTTGAATTCAAAAATATATATACTAGCGAGAAATCCCCTTGCTTGAAAATGATGCTGTTGTAGTCTTTTGCTTTTATTTTCTTTTTGACATGGGAGGGAGGTATTCAGAGCATCATAAAAATTAAAATACTGAGAAAAAAAATTAAAATACTGAGTTAGAGGTCTCATATTTATTTTATCTTCTTTTAAGAGCTAATGTGAGTTATAAACCCACAAAATCTCTTCTTCTATGAGTACACATTGTGCCAGTGAAGCTAAGTTAAACTAATGTTCTATGCAAGTATGAAAGGACTAATTTGTTACTGAATTGACTTCACTTATATCTTGTGAGTGTCTGGTTTTAGAGATGTGTGTGTGTGTTGGTTTGTGTACATACATAGAAAATGTGGTAGTTGGATGATTTTATGTCAACTTGAATTGGGGTAGGGGTTGAGTCCAACCTATGGATTAGATCACAGCCTGATGATGCCTCCTTGGGGATGTGTCCTTCTTATAAGGAGAAACTGGGGCCTTCTCTCCCTACCTTTCTCCTCCTTTCTTTCTCTCTCTGCGTGTTTGCCTTCCTGCTTTCTGGGACTCTGCCTGTCTCCAGAGGCAGCCCCATATGGACCACCTGATCCTGAGTGTTATTGATGCCCTCTCATGTTTCGACCGACCTTGGATCCACTGGACTCTGCACCCACCAGGCTGTGATCTTCCTACATCCTGCTGCACCTTCCTGCATCATCTGCCTACAGTTACCTGAGTCTGAAGAGGGCCCCCTTCCCATCTAGCATTGAACTTATAGTCTCGAATTGGACTGGGATGCCTCCTTTATAAAAAAATTACTTCTTTATATGAAGCCCTTTCATATACATATAGGAATGTCACTGTTTTTGTTTCTCTAGGCAACCTAACCTAACACACAAGAGACCTTAAAAAGGTTTGTGGAAAACTCATTATGAAAAAATCTATGCATGGATTTGGGGAGGGGGGGAGGTTTGCACTCAAACAAACTTGTACTAACTTGTTATAGCATGTCTGAACAGGATTTATATTGAGGCATTACAAAGGATAACACATTAGTTTGCAAAGAACTCCTTTCAGACCAGTGGAGAGAGTCAGTACTGGCGACCAAACAAAGCTAGGGGCAGATTGTGGATCAGACCATCAATTGCTCATCTGCTTTAGAGACCATCTCAAGGATAGATTTGACACGTTGAATGTTAATGACTGAAGATCAGTCAAACTGTGGGATGACATCAAAACATCATGCATAAGGAAAGCAAAAAGTCATTTAAAAGACAGGATAAAAAGAAAAGATCAAAGAGGAAGACTACTTCTTAGAAGCAAGGGTGGTGATCAACTCATATACTTTGAGCATGTTATCAAGAGAGACCGATCCTTGGAAAAGGGCGTCATGTTTGGCCGAGTAGAGGGTCGGTGAAAATGAGGCAGATCTTCAGTAAGATGGACTGATACAGAGCTACAGCAAAAGAAGCAGATAGCTGTGATGATGGCAACAGATTGGGCAGTGGTTCATTCTGCTGTACATATGGTCACTTTGAGTTGAGGCATATTTGGCTGCACTTGACAACAAATACATCGGAGCAACCTGACTTTGGCCAAATTTGAAGCAAGCACAAACATCAAAGTTATAGGTAAAATAACTGATGCTTTATGAAAAGTTTACTGGGACAATGCCCCAAAGAAATTTGTACTTTAGAATGGGTAATTTGTTTTAATAAAAGATTAGATGATATTGAAGATGAAACCCAGAGCACAAACCACCAAATTAATATTTAAGAAAAGCATGAATCTTCTTTTTAATCGTTTTATTGTGGGCTCTTACAGCACTTATCACAAATCATCCACTGTGTCAAGCACATTTGTACATATGTTGCCATCATCATTTTCAAAACATTTTCTTTCTACTTGAGCCCTTGGTATCAGCTCATTCCACTACCACCCTTCCTCATCCTCACTCCCTTATAAGCTCTTGATAATTTATAAAAAAATTAATTTTCATGTCTTACACTGACCGCTGACTCCCTTCACCCACTTTTCTGTTATTCATCCCCCTGAGAGGGGGTTATATGTAGATCATTGTGATCAGTTCCCCCTTTCTAACCCCACCTTACCCTTCTGGTATTGCTATTTTCATTATTGGTCCTGAGGAGTTTATCTGTCCTGAATTCCCTGTATTTCAAACTCTTATCTGTACCAGTGTACATGCTCTGATCTAGCCGGATTTTTAAGGTATAATTAAGGTCATGATAGTGGGTGGGCAGGGGAGGAAGCATTAAAGAACTAGAGGAGAGTTGTGTATTTTGTTGGTGCTAGTGGACTGATGATTAAAAGCAGAAACAACAGTCAACACCATACACACGTGAATTGGTTCAGCTTATGTAGTTCTTCTGAAAAATTAAATATAAACAAATGTTATAATCAATGGCTGTCAAAACTCTTGTATCAAGATCAGCTGCGGGCAAGAGCAGAACTTTCAGCAGGTGTTTTTAAAAAATGGTATGGAGATGCTAAAGAATTTCTTCAAATGGTTATAATGAGAAATGAAACATGGTGTAACAACAATAATACTCCTGCTCATTCTTCTCATTAAACCAGGACAATTTGGTGATGTTTTCCATGAGAAAGCAGCACATATCCACCTTATAGTCCTGATTTGGTTCCTTATAACTTCTTTTTATTTCCTAATACTAAAAAAATTTTAAAGGCCCTAACTCTTCTCAGGAATATGGAAAAAAACTGCCTGGACATGGTTTAATTCTAGGACTCAGTTCTTTGGGGATGGGCTAAATGGATGGTATCATCACTTACAAAAGGATTTTGAGCTTAGTGATTTTATGTTGAACTAAAGTTTATACTTTTACTTTTATATTTTAATTTCATTTTTCCCTTGAATATTTTGTTTCTTTTCCTATTAACCATTTTATTGGCACATAATTTACATATCATACAATTCAATAGTTCAATTTTTCAATCACATCAAGAAGAATTGTACAATCATTACCATATCAATTATGAACACACACCCCCATGGTTAAATCACCTTTAAAATGAGGTGAGAAATCACAGCCAGTTCTAGTGCTCCCTCCCCTCTCCTGCCTTTATTTCCCAATCCTGAAATCCCCCTTCCCCACTCCACCCCTGCCTCCCCTATCAACCCCACTATCAGTATTGTCACTATGCATCCATTCCTCCTGTGGGTCACAAACTGGGAAACCCAACAGAAACAATAAAAGCCAAAATCAAAATCAGGTGGTAAGAATAATGATATAAAGACTAACCTACAAATAATGGAAAAGAAAGAAAAGGTCCTCACCAGCACCCCAAATCCAGGGAAGAAATGACTGTCAAATGGACCACGTAAGAGACACTTGCACCCAGAACCAACTCAAGCCGGGTCTATAGGAAGGTCAACTGGCCAAGACCGGAGTTCGATTCAGTATATTCAAGTTTACAGCGGTCTCTATCTGACAGCCAGGCTGTTCGAGACTCTTGCCTGTGGCTAGAGCGGATCTGCCAGTGGCTCAGTCTGAC
>NW_022103897.1:1133797-1145445 GCF_000313985.2 Echinops telfairi | reverse complement strand
CTCACCTGAATCCTATTGAGAGTCTGGGGCCAGTTACTTCTCCGAGGGGGTTGGGGGTCACCCTACGCACTGTGGGGTATAGAGCGGCATCCCTACGCCCCATCCACTGGATGCCAGTAACGCCTCCATGCCCAGTCCTGACACCCACAAATGTCTCCAGACATCGCCCCTTGTCCCCTGGGATCAGTCACCCGGGTGAGGACCCCAGGGGTTTCCATTGACTTCTGAGACCCTCAGCATCCCGTAATCATCTTATTTACTGCTGTCCTAGGACACTAACCGCATTGGAATCCACACATGCTGTGGGGAGGCCCTGTCAGGAAAAAAAAAATCCCTGGAGGTAGTTATACCTTGTCATGTTGTGTCACAAGAAGTCAGAATTGACTCCAGAGCACTTAACAACATATTTCTATTGGTTTGCTCATACATTATATAAATGAATGGGGAAGGGGCAGTCTCCCATCCATCTCTCAGTCTGCTACAGTTGAGTGGCTTAGTGTTACTATGAACAAGCTTCCAAAAAATCATGGAAAATGGAATTAAAAGATAATAATTTTTCATGATCTTTTTGAAGTCCTCCTCCCCCCATGAAACTGAAAGCTAAGCCACAAGATATTTAAATTCCATCCAAGTTACTCATGGTGGACAGTTTTCAAATGAGCTACCAGTCTAAGAGAGACTGGAAAGAAAGGGCCAACAGACTGCTTCCCAAATAGCCAGTGAATGGCCTATAGATAGCAATGGCAAATTGTCCGACTTTCTTATTTTGAATATATCCATCAATAGAGAAGAACACTATGTTTAGTGGAGTAGAGAGGGCCAGCAAGGGCAAGAGAGACTGTGTGTGTGGTTGACACAGGAGCCGAAACAGTGGACTCAAATATGCTAGGGATTAAGGAAATGACACAGAACAAGGCAATGGTTCGTTCTGTTATATAAAATGTCACCATCAATCAGAGCTGACACAACCGCTGCTATCTATCATCTATTTATCTATCAATTGACCAATAAATCACTTGATCTACCTACCGACCGACCGATCGACCGACCTACCTCTATATTCCAAGACATCCTGTCTTCTCAACAATAAGCCTGTTTATTTCATGACCCCACAGATCCGATGAGCACCCTGGAAGCCCGGTGCCTGCCAACGCCTCCAACTGCAGCATTTGTTGGCAACACCTTTGTCACTGCCTAAACAAGGCATCAATAATTAAATTTCCATTTATAAGAAGAGGAAATTATTCATGCCATCATCACGCCCCATCAATAACCGGAGGAAACCTAACTATCTCATTACCCCATCACACTGTGTGCAAACAGAACTGCCCGTTGTTGACAATAAATATTTGATAAGTAAGGAAACAAGAAGGATAAACCAAGGATGCAGAGAAGGGTAGCATGAGAGTTGATGCAGGATTCGGTTTCAGACGTGGTGATTTGCCCCCATATATCCTTCTCTCTAATACTGTCCAGATTCAGCTGGAAATTAACCACACTTTAATAGAATTCTAGTCATATGACTACTTTGGAATCACGTAGCCTGTGTTTTGTGTCTGAAATTAAATTATAACAAATTCTGGGTTCCTCTTTGCCTCCAATGGTTTTTTAAATAAAGGCTTTAAATGTTGTAAACTGGTTCAGTCATGGCTGACACAATCAAAGCCGTCATTGAGCTGAACACTGCCACCTGCTTGCTACAAGGGCCAATATCTGACACACAAGCTATCTGGTTGCTATGTGTTGCATATGTCTTTTCTTTCTGATGGCAATGACTGATCTATTTTGAACCTGTTTGAAGCTCAATTACTCAGTAAATTTCAAGAGAAGTTTCTCAATCTACTTTTGAAACAAAAAACCCAGGACTCTAAATACTCTACTGCTGTTGAACAAGACTCTAAGAAGCCGCTAGATTAAGAAGGCCTACCCATCTACTTCCAAAAATTAATCACTATGAACTCTAGGGAAAGTACCTCCTTTGCCATGAAATCTAAAGAACTAGATGGTGCCCGGTTATCAATACTGAGTATTCTGAACACAAGGGCAATAGAAGAATCCTAATCAAAGAGGGGAACATGCAGAACAGAATTTTAAATTTTTCGTATTCTTGAATTCCTGGAGCCATGTAGGTAGGATGGACTTCTGAAATGATTGCTGTAAGATAATTTTATACCTTAAGTCTAAAATATATCTGGAAGTCTTCTTAAACAATAATTTAGCTTAACTAGTAAAAATAAAAAAGTCTGCCTTGAACACTATGCTCTCTTAAGAACTATGTAGGATTAACCGGAAAGATTAGCTGTTGGTTGTGGTGGGCCCCTCGTCAGTTCTGAGCCATAGAGACCCTGAGTACAACAGAACAAAATTCTTCCAGTCCTGCCCCATCCTCGCAATTGTTGTGATGTGTCAGTCCCATTGTTGCAGCCACTGGGTCAATCCATCTCCTTGAGAGTCTTTCTATTTTTTGCTGCCCCTCTACTTTACCAAAGACGATGTCCTTTTCCAGGGACTGGTTCCTCCAGATGACATGCCCAAAATACATGAGACAAAGTCTCACTGTCTTCACTTAGAAGGAGCAGTCTGGCTGTACTTCTTCCAAGAGAAATGTGTGGGTTCTTTTGGCAGTTCATGCTACTTTTAATATTCTTCACCTGCACCATAATTCAAAGGCCATTCTTCTTTGGTCTTTCTTACTCACCGTCCAACTTTCACATGCCTGTGAGGCCACGGAAATACTACGGCTTGAGTCAAGCCCTAGGCCTCAGAGTGACATTTGCACTCTTCAACACTTTAAAGAGACCCTTGTGCAGCACAGTCACCCAGTAAAATGACTCATTTGATTTTGTAACTGCTGCTTCTGTGAGTACTGATTGTGCATTCAGGCAAGAAATCCTTGACAATGTCAATATTTTCTTCATTATCAGGATGTTACATATTGGTCCAGTTGTGAGGATTTGCACCGAAGGCTACAAACCTTGGTCTTCACCACCAAATGTTTCAAATCCTCCTTGATTTCAACAAAAAATTTTGTGTCATCTACATATTTGAGGTTGTTAATATGTGAGACAGTTAATGTTTATTATGCCAACCTCGTCAATAAACACATGTGGGGCTAATTGAAAGGCGGAGGGATAAATGGCTCGGTGAGCCTCACCTTTCTAGTTCTCAGGTCTCTTGCTTTCTGATGGTCGGACCAGGGTGCAGCTGCCTTAGCCAGTTCCCTGCTTCACTGGCAAGGCTCTCTTCTTGCAAGAAATCCCTGAAGAGAAGCCACATGGGCCTACCCCGATGCAGCCCTGGGTGCTGGAGCACCCATGTGGAGACCCCTGCCAGCGCTGAGATTCTTACACATTCACTGACTCAGCTTTCCTCCTGCAGTCGGCATCACTGGGTGTGTTTTGTGAGATGGAGGAGGACTTTGTGAATTGGTGTCAGACAAATGAGCTAATTTTGGACCTGTGGGCTTGGGCAGCACTGGGTTGGGATGTTTTGTTGATGTGCACTTCCACTTTATATAAAACTCTCTCTTATACATATGAGTTTCTGTGGATTTGTTTCTCTAATGTACCCAGACTAACACAATAAGTCATTCTCCAATCCTAATGCCGAGGTCTTCCTCATATAGTCTAGCTTCTCAGCATACAGTATGGTGAGAGGACACACCCTGGTGCACATTTTTCTTGGTTTTAAATTTTGTTCTGTTTGCATAACTGCAGCATCCCCTTATTCTGTTTTCATAACATGCACAGATTCCCCATGAGCCCAATGGTGTATTCTGCAATTCTCATTCTTCTAATGCCATCCACAGTTTGTTGTGATCCACACAGTCAAATGCCTTTGTATAGTCAAGTCAAGCACAGTTAACCATTCCTCTGGTCTTCTCTGCTTAGAGCTGTCGGACATCAGCAATTATTTCCCTCGTTTCATGTCTTCTGAATCTGGCTTAAATTTCTGGCAGCTCCCTATTGATATACTGCTGCAACTATTATTGAATAATCTTCAACAAAATTTTACTTGCATGTGGTATTAATGATATGTTTGATAATTTCAACATTCTATTGGGTCATCTTTCTTTAGAATATGGATCTCTTTTAGTCTGTTGACCAAGTAGCTGTCTTCCAAGTTTGGCATAGGTAATTGAGTGATTCATTAGCATGTTGAAACATTTCGATTGGTTTTCTGTCAACTCATGGATCCTTATTTATCACTAATACCTCAGTGCAGATTGGACTTCTTCCTTCAGTACTGTCAGTTCTTTGTGATTATGGGCTATCTGTGATGGTTAGAGTTTTTGTCAACTGGACATTCTTAGGTGAAAGTAAGAATGGGTCCCTTCATATCAATCAGGTCACAATTGTATGACACCTCCTTGAGGGTGTGTTTTTTGTGTAAGAGAGAGATCCTAAGCAAAGCCAAGTTCTCTTTTGCCCCTTCAACTTCTGTTGAAGCTGGATCCTGTGTCTGGTTTGTGGAGTCTTATGGTGTTTGCTGCCAATCCTAGAATCTCTCAGCAAACTGCTGACGTTTGATTCCTTTACTTCTGCATCCACCAGCCTATGGTCTTCCTGCTCTGTCATCCTGCTTTCTGTTCACCAGTTTCTGTAGCTACAGCAGTCAGAGAAGCCTTCAGCTCACATCTGGCCTATGGACTTGAACCAGATTGAATGTACCTACTTCTACAACAGTGTAAGTCATTTCTGGATTGAAATCTCATTCTATGTACAGATACATGCAAGCACCGCTGGGTTTGCTTCTCTGGAGAAGCCAGTCCAATCTGTTACCTCTGGAAATGGTGGCATGTCAACTAATTCTTTTTGATACACAGACTGTGTATTCCGTCCATCTTCTTTTGATGTTTTTGATGCTTTCTGCATCATTCAATAATTTACCCACAGATTCTTTTAATATTGCATCTTGAGGTTTGAATTTTTTCTTCAGTTCTTTCAACTTCAAATATACTTAGTGTATTCCTCCTTTTTGGTTTTCTAACTCCAAATCTTTGCACATTTCATTGTAATACTTTACTTTGGCTTCTTGAGAATAAATGGGAATCTCAATATTAATGCGGGAAAAGCAGCTCAGAAAAGGAAGTTGAGAGTGATTGTAAAACTCAAAGTAATCAATGTCACTAAGTGGAACCTGTAGAAACTGTTGAATTCCATGTTTATTTGCTTGTGTATATTCTGAACAACAACAAGAATAAAACAAAAACATTTGGGGTCATAAAGATCCAATCCCCAACTAGTGCAGGATTGGCCAGCACTTCATTTCCATTGTGTATGAGTTCACCGTGGGTCCAGGCCACTCCCCCAATCGCAATGACAAACTGAAGCTCAGTAGCTTTATTGCAGTTCGGTGGGAAAGGCCCTGGTGGATGAAGTCAGACCTCTAGCTCCCAGCGTTCTTTCACATGGGCCTGTTCCCTCCTCCGTTTCCTCCGCTGTACTATGAGACATTTAGAGACAAAGAATCGACTCTTTAGCTCTTCAAAATAAAGTTTGTTTACACAGAAATGTCTTTACCTTCTTCCCTGCAGAAAACCACAAGCAACCAAAGCAGTAGAGAAAAACTTTAAAACTCACTGCCATGTAGTTGATGCCTGCTCTAGAAGACAAGGTAGAACTGCCCCTGTGGGTTTGTGAGACTGTAACACTTTACAGGACTAGAAAGCCCTGTTTTGCTCCGAAGGACCTGTTGGTGGTTTCAAACTCCTGACCTTGCAGATCACAGAACAACTCAGAACAACTGTGCCACCAGGCCTAGTGTGATTTTCAGTTTGATCCTTACTTCATGGCTGGCCGTGGGGCAAGAATTCCAGCCCAATTTTCTCCACTCTGCTCAATGAGGAAGGTTTCTGGATGTTACAAATGGTTTATCCTTGATTACCAGTTTGAACGCACCCAGCAGTCCTTTTAAACAAAGGCCTGACAATCTCCTTCCTAAAACATTAAAGCCAAGAAACTCCATAGGGCACAGTTCTACTCCGCAACACACAACATACATCAGATGGATTTGATGGCACCATTTGGTCTGGTTTGGTGTAAAGGGGTTAATGCTTACCATTTATTTTACAGTGTTATTGGCTGTCCTCACCCAACATTTATTCTCCACCATTTGGGCCCTTCTCAGTGTCTCTGGAGACTGAACTCTGCATCAGCGTCCCCAGCTTCCCTGGTTCTCAAGCTTCCTGTTGGACTGGACTAAAGACAGGTGCCAAAAGAGCTCGGGAGACAGGAGTCACGACAGACAGGGAATTCCTCCACCCTCTCTTGCCTTTCTCTGCAATCCTTCTATGATAGCAGCTCTGTCTTTCCATACCGACAGCTTCCACGGACGGCCTCTTCATCCCAGCTCCAGTTCTCACTGAACTCTTGTAAGAACCTCAATCTTCCCCTGGCTCCCTTAACCCTCAACTCCATAGCAGTTCCCCACGGTTGATCATCTCTGCTATTTGATTGCCCCTTGTTGGCCCCTTGTCCCTGCCCACATCTCTGTACACCGTCTTCGCAATAAAGCCTTGTGCTTGAACAATCTGAGTTTAATTCTCTTTCTCGCTGGGTAAATTTTAAGAACAAACAATTAAAAATCATTTAGAGGATTTCGGCAGTGTTAAGCCAAGTCATACATCTCTAAAAATAAAATCTGGTTATATTTTCAGCATCTTCTTCACGTGAGTTCTCCCAAATTATAAAATGAAAAATAGCTAGTGCACTACTATCAACAGTTATGTGATTGCTGCTGTTGTTGGCTGTTATCAAGTCAGCTCCAGAGTCATGGGTACCCCAGGTACTGTAACCATCATTCGTTGCTGACTGACTCATTGTGATACATAGGATTCCCCCTGGCTGATTTTTCTAAGATAGATATCTAAAATAAGATGTAGTCAAGATGTCCTTTCTTAGCCCCAATTCCTTACATGATGTGTTATAATCCTGCACTCCATGCCTGCAGCTATAACCATATCTTGGAGGGTGTTCTCTTTTACAGGATTAAGGTGGGTGCATCTTTAGACTCTGAGAAAGATGTGGTTTTCTACTCCCCTCAAAAGCTATAGTCTCAGAAACTGGCAGGGGCAGTTCTACTCTGTCCCGTAGGGTTGTTGAGTTGCCATGGACTTGATGGCAGTAAGTTTGGTTTTCAGTGTTACTTTAATCTTTAGACTCTACTAGCGGATGTGACATGAAACACCAGCCTTTGATTGCTTGGGGCTATGGTGTGCTGATGAATATAAGCCACACTTCCATCAAAGCCATTCCTATGTGTATAAGAGGCATCTTGGGCAGAAAGAGCATATTCCAGATCTCTGTCTGAAGTGGGGGAGGTCAAGATCAGCAGCACCAGAGACTGGGTCATGGGGGCTATAGGACAGAGCAAGAGGAGCAGATCCCAGACTACGGAACTCTGAGGCAGAGCATCCTTCATGGTTCGGGAAGGCAGAAGTCAAAGGACTCCATGACTGAAAGGCTGAGAACCATAGCGAGACCTGGTTGCTGGCTGAAGAGAGTTGTGGTTGTGGATCAGTGTCTGTATCCACACGGTTTACTGATCCTGACTTTTGGTAACCTGTGCATGCCCCCCATAAACCCTCTTAATCATGAGTATTGTCTGTGAGTTCCCTGTGGCCATTGCAATGACTGATTGAAGATAGCATAGAGGTAAAGTGGTGGGGGCGGGATGATTGCTATCAGAATAGTAAAGAAGGATGGAACCCAGAGGTGGGTCTGATCCCTGCCTTGTGGCAATAAGGAAGCCAGAGAAGGTCAGAAATGGCCCCCACACTGTTCACAGCATAGGCCTTTCTTCCTAGTCCTTCTTAGTCCAGGAGATCTGGTGAAACCTAGTCAGCATCAGTGCAGGCTTCCACTGACAGGCAGCTGATGGCTGTATGTGCGGTACACTGATCAGGATTCCAGGCAGGCATGCATTCTACCACTGAGCCACCACTCCCCCTGAAAGCAGGTGTCATCAGGTCAACCCCATCCCGTAGTGACTTCAGAGGTGTCACAGCTGCGCTGGGTTCCATAAAGTTTTGCGCTTACTACTTTTTCAGAAGTGAATCACCAAGTCTTTCTTGTAAGGGACACTTGCTAGGACTCCAACCTTCAGTTTTTGATGTAGCTGCTAGCAAAATGTGTCCATTGTTTGTATCACCCCAAGACTCCAGGATAGTACCAAATGTGCATGCCTACCGTATAGCACTGTGCTCGTGGTTCCTCAGCCAGGGGAAACTGTGATCGGGAAGGATGGAGGCAAGAAGTGGGAACTTCTGGATATGTCCCCTGGACCATTAATGTCTCCCATGCTCCATGTAGACATCATGAGAGAATAAGAATCTCCCCTACCCCATGAGGTTATTAAAAGAATCAAGGAGGTAGGCTATGTAAAGTTGATTGCAAGCATAAAATACTGTCCTTGATCAAAACAATTAGTCCAAACACCAGTCTCCATAACACTGAGAGCAGAACTAAATCATCCCCAGCTGCCACGCCTTTCTGCTTGGAAAAAGATCACCGTACCGGGTCCTGAATAGAATGGGAAAAAAATGTGGCATCAAATTCACAATCATAAAAGATACCAGGCTTGCAGGTCTGAATGAGATTCATGGGACACCCCCACCACGACCATGTTGGACCTTAGTCACCTTCCAGGTCTGGAATTGAAGTCACTTCTGTGGTAGAAAAATGAACCAAAGGGCCAAACTTACCCAATAGCAAATCAAAGGGCCAAACTTACCCAATAGCAAAGCTCAGTGTCTTAGGAAAGGAGGAGGAATGGAAAAAGGAAAGAAATACAGAAAAGAGTGGAATAGCGGTGGTCCATTGAGGAGATTGGGATGGCTATATTGAAACAAAATGTGTCTTAATTGCTCAATGTAAAACCGATGATCTCCTGTGTAAACCCTCCCCTAATTCAAAATAAAAAGAAATAAAATAATATCCCACACAAACAATAAAATTGTTATAGGTTCGGTATATTATTTTCTAAGATTTGTTTGTTGGTTTTGTTTTTTCAGAGTATTAAAGGTTCAAAGGCAATAAGTCCTTTAAAGGTAGGGACCCTCATTCTACACTAATTTTATTTTGCCCACAACTCCTAGTTGGGCACATAGTATGTCTAATATTAGTTGAATTAAAGCCATAGTATTTCAGTATTTTAATCAAGCTGGGTTTTTTTAATTAGAAGCAAATATTGAACAAAAGCCTTCAGTTCTAGAATATGAAACTAAAATACCTACTAGCTTACTTATAATGTTGAGCTTATGAGAGTTTCCCGAACATTTTTGCCAATATCTTTGTGTAATTAAAGTGCATCAATACACTTAGCATGCATTCAGAAAGACATATATAAGTTTTCCTTCCAGGGGACTTCAGATATGATGCCTGCTTCTTGTCCAATGATCCTTCGAAAGCTTCTTTTGTTTCTTGGTAATTAGATGGGGCCTTTAATGTAATTCACATTTATACCTGACAACAACTTCTTCCTCCAATCATCATATCGTGGGTTCATGCTTACTCAGAAATTTTATTTTATGGTGGACTGAGTTTTGCATAGTTTTTATGTTATATTGACTTGCATTAATGGCTGGAATTCTAATTCTGCCTCAAGTGCTTGAATGCTGAAAAGAGTCATAAGAAACACTCAGGAAATCTAGTTGGGAGTAGAAAGTATCAGCTGACGAGAAGTGGAGATTATATATTGGGAATTTTTATTCTAAAAGTATGTGTTAATCTGGGTTGACTAGAGAAACTAATCCAGAGACACTCATATGGGTATAAGAGAGAGTTTTATAACCAAGATTAATTGTATATTAAGAAAACATCCTCACTCAGTCCAGATCAAGTCCATAAATTTGCTATTAGCCCATATGTCTATTAGCCTATATGTCCAATACTAGTCCATAAATTCTTCTATAGACTCATGCAGCACATGCAATGATGCCAAAAGCAGGAAAAGCACATGCTAGTGGGTGAAAAGTCTTGTAGAGCCATCTCAGTGCTGACACAGCTCTCCATGTGGCTCCAACAGCTCCAGGGCTCTGGCTCCATCAGCATAGCTCCATGTGGCTTGTCAACAGGAAGGTGAAGCAGAGAGAGTGTGTGTCCCGCCTCCAGGGAGAAACACCAGAGTTCCCAGAATTCTCAGGAGAAAGCCATGCCCACACAGAGGCCTGATTGACAGGGTAGACTCCGCCCCTTCGCTCAAGTTGACAGGAGAGTATGTAACTGCCACAGAGTAATACTTCCTTGAGGCTTATGACATTTTTCTGATCTCTTTCTGCAACTCCCTTAATTTCGAGTTAATATCACCTCACCCGGCAGCATTGTAGCCCATGGTCTTCCCTTGAGATAGGACTTGTCAGTTTTCTTTATATTAGTTTATATCCTGAGGAAAAGTACAATTTCATCAGGAAGTAGGACTGTGACCTATGTTTCAAAAATTACAAAGCTGCTTTCTTTTGCTGAATTAATTGATAACATTCTTGTGGCATTATTACACATTCATAGAGAGAGACACACAGAGACAGATATTCTTACCCCTAGGCATTGAGTCATTTCCTAGTCATAGTGACCCTATGAAGGGTTTCCAAGGCTGTACATAATTACAAGAGCACAAAGCCCCCCTTTTCTCCTGCAGAATAGCTGGTAGGTTTGGACCACTGACCTTGTAATTACTAGTCCAGTCCTTACACAACAGCACCACCAAGTCTCCTATGGAGATTATGGAAAATTAGATCAACTCCCAACTCCTCACTTCAGATGCTACATATTATATTACCAAGAATGAAATGAATTGAATTGAAGGAAATCTAAGAGAGGAAAGAAAAGAAGACAGTGAGATATTTCAATGAGGAACAACAATAAAATCCGTTGAATGGAACCCTTGAATGGGAGAATGAGATAAGAATGGACAAGAGGGTGGGACCCAGCAGGTTACGGGTTCTGAAGTCAAACTGCCATGGTCATGGGGTTGATTCCCACTCATGCCACTGCTGTGTTACAGAGTAGATCTGTGCTCCATCGCCTTTCTTAGCTGTATGGTTTCCAAAAGCAGGTCACCAGGTCCTTTACCGCAGGCACTACTGGATGGGTTTGTACTGCCAACCTTTAAGTTAGTTGACCAGCAAAAACCATGTGTACCATCCAGGGCCCTAATGTCAGCTTCCCTGGTTTCAATCCCCATGGTGCCACTAATGAACTGTTTACCTATGGGAGCATTTCAGAACCTTTCTATGCATTCGTTTTCTCTCTTTTAAAAGTGGAATATTAATAATAACTACTCCCTAGGGTTGTTTTGAAAATGAAAAGAGCAAATCAATGTAAAGGACTGAGCCTGATAAATAATAAAAATCTAACTAAATACTATTATTGTTGTCATTTGACTCCTCAGGCCTCCTTCAGTCAGAATTGTGCCCCTAGTTAAGAGTTTTCAAGTGTTTCAACATCTAACTCAAGTCAAGGAGACTTCTAGGCCTAGCCCAGTCCTCCTTTGTAACGCCACGTCCTGCCGGCTCTCACACTCAAGGCTTCGAAGACACTAGCACATCCAGTAAGCCCTTGGACTCAGTATCATCTAGAGCAGAAAGGAACTGGAGGGACAATATTGTCCATTTCACATATTCTATGATGAGAAGGAAAACTCAGACATGG
>NW_022103897.1:1131437-1132981 GCF_000313985.2 Echinops telfairi | reverse complement strand
TAATATCCCTCAAATATCTTTTTGCCAGCATGCATCCCCAGTTGCCCACTTTTCAGCCTATATCTACTTGGCCATATGAAATTGCTTTGTCAAATCAAAAATTCATTTTTTTTTGCTTCAGAATACATGTAAATTTTGGGTGGCTGCCAAATCCTATTTATCAATGGAATAAACAATATTTACCAATTGCTTCATTTCCCTAAATTGCTTTTCCTATTCAGAACACGTTGTTTGCATCTCAAATTAGCCCTAATTTGACTGTACCAGAATCTTCTCCCCTGTATCCTACCTTATTCCTGCTTCTGACAAAAGTAAACACTGACTTCAACTGCTCTGGCAACTTGCTAATACAATGGATTAGCGCATTCTGCTTCGGGCAAAGTCTTTGCTCCTGCCCTTTAGGGACTGCACAGCTATCAGATGCAATTTCAATTCTTGATATTTTAGCAATCACGCACCAGACTTCCTGAGGCAAGTGAGACTGAAATCTCTCTCTGACAGCATGCTGGAACATGCTGCAGTCAAGGACATAAGTATAGTTCGTTACCTTTCAGATGAAAGTGCTAAAATGGAATGTATCTCTGGAAAAAGAATAAGGGGAGAATTAAGTTAAAATTTAGGTCTACATTTGGAAATTGGTTAATCTTTTACCAGACATCAATTGGTGTGTAATTGTTTTCCACTTTTATTGAAGCATGGACATCAAGGATTTGAAACCAAGAAAAAAATTGAGACACATAGGGATAAGGAGACCTTAAAATCAAATGAACTTCCCACTAAAACAAATAATACACATCTTTTATGTTTTAGGATTAGACATTCCAAGGAGGTTCTGAATCAAGTTCTTCAGGTGAGATCAGATGACCAATCCACAGGGCTGCTATAAGTCTGAATCAATTTGAAGATACCTGGTTATATCCCAGAAAGCTTTCACCTGCTAACCAAAACCTTGGTGTTTCAGTCCACCTAAGAAAGGACTCCGGCCGCTGAGGTAAGTTTATATTAAAAGAAAGAAAGAAAGAAAGAATAGAAAGGTAAATGCAAAAGGGGCACAGGGAAAAAGATACAGTATACAAACACTCTAGGGGTGAGGTCCAGGCAGTATGGCAGGGGCCAGACCAAATCCAGGGGTACATATGGTAACCAACTAAAAAGGGGGTGGGGAGGGAGAAAAAGGGAAAGAAAGAAAAAAGATGTGTGGTGGGGAATAGGGCACTGACCCACCCAAGGGGAGGGTATTGTTTGTGTCTCCACAGGGAAAGAGGGACCAGACTTAAAGCCAGTGTTCCGGGATGCAAGTGCAGCTTGCAGGCAAGGAGTGGGGAGCCAGTGGAAGGTTCTGAGGGCTCGGCCCCCATACCAGCTACATGGACAACTGCCCTTCCCCACAGAAGAATTTACTTTAGAAGATGGCACTGAAGCTGCAGCTAGGGGAGAGGGGCATGTCTGATCACAGCACAAGGGAGCAAATGAAGGGGGAGGAAGAGAGAGTGGAGCACATCCTGACCCACCACGCCTGGAGGACAATATTCCCCTGCTCTGAA
>NW_022103897.1:1120636-1130101 GCF_000313985.2 Echinops telfairi | reverse complement strand
GGGGGATAGACAACAGAAAAGTGGATGAAGGTAGATGTCAGACAGTGTGAGATATGACAAAATAATAATAATTTATGCATTATGAAGGGTTCGTGAGGGAGGGGGGAAGGGGAAGTGAGGGGGGAAATGAGGAACTGATATTAAGGGCTCAAGTAGAAAGCAAATGTTTTGAGAATGATGATGGCAACAAACATACAAATGTGCTTGACACAACGGATGTATGTATGGATTGTGATAAGAATTGGAATATCCCCCCAGTGAAATGATTTTTAAAAAGCTTTATGCATGTATTTCTTTACCAAAATAAAAATTAATAAATAAATTTTTTAAAAGAAAATAGCAGGTCTTGGATCAGGCAAACCTTAGTCTTCAAAGTGACATCTTTGTTCTTTAACCTTTTAAAACAGTCTTGGGCAGCACATTTGCCCAACGCAATATGTGGTCTGATTTCTTGACTGCACCTTTTACAAGCACTGATTGTGGGGCCGAGTAAATGAAATCCTTGACAGCATCAATGTTTTCTCTGTTTATCGTAGGGTTGCCTTTTGGCCTAGCTATGAGAGTTTTTGTTTCATGTTCAGATACTGGAGTTTGTAAACTTTGATCTCCACCCGGTGTGCTACTGTCCTTCGTGCTTGCAACAAGGAAGATGTGCTATCTCCCTTCTCCAGGTGGATGAGTCTTCCTGCAGTCCTGATAGCTCAGTCTCAATCTGGTACAGATTCTGAGCTTACTTGCTCAGTATACAAATTGAATAAGTCTGATGAAAAGGATTCAATCCTGACACTACCCCCTCTTTGATTTCATGCCATGCAGTACCCCTTTGTTTCTGTCTCTTGGTCTATGGAAAAGTTCTTCAAGAGTGTAATGAAATGTTCTGGAATTCCCATTCTCTGTAATGTTATACATAACTTCTTAAGCTTCACATGGTTGAATGCCTTTAAATTGTCAATAAAACACAGGCGATCGTATTTCTGATATTCTCTGCTTTTTATCCAAATCCATTTGACAGTCAGTCAGATTTCACTTGTTCCTCATCATCTTCTGAATCCAGTTGGAATTTCTGGTAGCTTTCTGTCCGCGGACTGTGGTAACCATTGCTTTAATTCCCTTTGGCAAAAATGTCCTTGCCTGTACTATGAATGAGATGGGTGGGTAATTTTTGCACTGTGTTGGATCACCGTCCTTTGGAATGGGTGCAAATAGAGATCTCTTCCAGTCAGTTGGTTAAACTGGTATTTTCCAAATTTCTTGGCATGAATGAAGGAGAGGTTCCAGCATTGTATCCATTTGTTGAAATACTTCAACGGCTCATTTGCAGGTTCCTGAAGCCTTGTTTTCACCAGAACTTTCTGTGTCCCTTGGACTTCTTCCTTCATTACAATTGGTTCTTGGTCATATGCTACTTCCTGAAATGGCTAAACATTGACCACGCGGGGGCGTGTGCGTGTGTGTGTGTGTGTGTGTGTGTGTGTGTGTGTGTTTGACAATGACTCTGTGTACTCCTCTATATATTTCTTTTGAAGTTTCCTGTGTTGTTCAAACTTTTACTCCTGTTGTTGTTGGGTGCTGCTGAATTGGATATGACCCATAGTGACCCGATGCAAAACACAATGAACCTCTGACCAAATCCCATATGATCCTCACTAACATTGCTCTTTTTCTCTGACCCTCTATTTTACTAAGCATTATATTCTTTTCCATGGACTTGTCCCTTTGGATAACATGTCCAAAGTAATGAGATGAAGTGCTTCTAAGGAGCATTCTGATATACCCACCAGCCCCTCCACATGAGGTGTGGCAGTCTACTTTTGTAAAGATTACAGCCTATGAAACCTTATGAGAAAGTTCACTCCATCCTATAGGGTGTCTATGAGTCAGAGTCAACTAAGTCTCATTGGGTTCTTAGTCCTAATGATTAATTAGTTTGCAACCAAGCTCTCTTACAGCCAGGTTCCTCTGACTTCTCTCAGTGGCCCTCCTTGCTCTATCACTCATCAAAGATTTTCACTTTCACCAAAAATGCTGTCTTCTATCTTCTGCCCCAGTTACCTCACCAATTCTCCAACTTTCCTCTCCATTCTACTTGTTACTCAGCGACTTGATTGTGTAACTATTTGGCCTTGCTCCCCTTCTTCCTTTCTCCTTGTGTTAGTCTTGGTAGACTAGAGAAACAATTTCATAGACACGCATATGTGTATAAGAAGGAACTTCTCATAAAAAGTAATTGTACATTAAGAAAACATCCCAGCCCAGTCCAGATCAAGTTCTTAAGTCCAATCTTGGCCCTTGTGTCTGATACTAGTTTGTAAAGTCCTCTTCAGACTTAGGTAACACATGCAAAGATGTAGAATGCAGGAAGATCACAGATTAGTGGGTGGGCAGTCTTATGGATCCAGTGGCATTATAAGCACCTCAGTACGATCAGGGGTCTCCATGTGGCTCCTCCAATTCAAGGCACTAGAGTAGCTCCATGTGTCTTGTCAGCTACAATGTCTCCCAGGGAGTCAGCATGTGTCCCACCTCCAGTGAGCTATTTATCTCCTGGGCGTCTCCAAATGAGGTGACCAAGCTGCCACCAGATTGACAGCTAAACTCCACCCCTTCATTCTTAATCCTCTCAAATTGACCACAGATTATGTAACTACCACACTCCTCTAATCATATTTCTGTCCTTTCAAAACAGCCTGGAACCGTATTGTATATTTCCTTATATTTTTTTACTTTTCTTCAACTACACTGTGATTTCCTAAAGTCTAAGCTTGCTGTTTATACTTTTTTCCCCGCCAGTATCTCTCACTGCACTTAACTTGGTGCTGAACACACAGCGGGAAATCAACAGCTATTGCTGGTTTGCTATGGTCATGCTGTCACATACTTCAATTGATTCGTGTGTGTCCCCCTTATAAGACAGAAATGTTGTAAATTTTTAAAAATTTAACAGATTTTTTAAATTACCTTAAGAAGTCTAGGCTATGGGACTCTTGGATCTAATCCAAAGTTCATTAACTACCAGCCTTACAGTATATTTTGTTTATCTTCCAGAGTGAGTATTAAAATTTGACCACTATTTCAAAATAAGAATGTTTCACAATAAATCTGAAATCCACATTCTCTTGGGAAAATAGGAAAAACTGGAAACACTGTGCTGACCCTCTTGCAGGTCAGAAATTGCCTTGAACTGAGTAAAACCAGCTGCGTCCTTTACGAAGGTCATGAGCAGTCCAGTTGCCATGGTCACCGCCCTCCTTATATCTTCAACACTTAGACTTTATGTCAGCAGTCATTTGTCATTGTACTTCTCTACTATTTTCCATCTAATATGTAAATAGCCCCAAGGCTATTCAATTATCAAAGGAAATTCATCAAAAACATACTTTGTTCAAAATTATCACCAAAAAAAAGACAATCTATACCTTTGCAAAAACAAAGAATACCCCTGCATGTTTAATACGCAAACAACGCCCATCTGTGTTCTTTTCTTGCCCACTGCCTGCCTCATGTATTCATGTTGGATTTCATAGGCAGTCACAACAATATCTTCAAACAATAGCAACAATTGTGAGAATGGTGTAGAATGGGGGTGGGGGGTGGGGAGGGGTTGGCTCTGTTGTACACAGGGTTGCTATGAGTCAGAACCAACTCAATGTTGGTTCTAAAACAACAATAAACACAACTATAAGCCCTGATGCGGGTCCTAAATGAGTGATTGGCCTCACTATAGTGTATCAGTCAAGTAGTTTAAGTCATTCTTTAGTATGAGCAACCCCAAATCTTGGGAGCTTAAAACCACAATTATTATGTTTTGCTCAACCTACACACCTATAAAGGTTTAGTGCAGGGCTCTGCTCCACATCTCTACAATATGGGCCTCAGGCAAACAGAGCAATTACCACTTAAAATATTAAGCAGAACAAAAGCCTAAATCAGTCACACATTAGCAACTTAGAAAAGGCAGCCTGACTGCTAATCACAATTTATTAGGCAGAATTAGTCACAGGGCCCCAACCCAACCACAAGGAAATACAACCTTAACCTGGGCCAGAAGAATGAAAAGTCATAAATAAGTTAGCACTGTATTGAGGACCAACCCATGGGGCCAGCAGTACCTTCACCTTCAGATTGCCACGTCTGCCCTTTGAGCATGGGGAAAAGTAATTGGTGGTCACTTTTTGGCTACCTTGCCACCTACCTGGGCAGACAGGGTCAACAGAGATTCTAAGCAAAGCCTTTTCATGGAGAAAAAAATGTAATCCCATTTTGTTGCTTTTGTTTGAACATTTCCTAGAGCAGTGAAAAGTGTCCTGGGCAGGCCACATCATTTGCATTCACCTACTGACCAGAAGGTTGGCTATTGGAATCCACCCAATGGGGCCATGTTGGAAGGGTCTTTCACTCTGTTTCCATAAAGATTACAGCTAAGAAAACCCTACAGAGCAGTTCTCCTCCATAATTCATGGAATTGCCATGAGATGGAATTGACTCAAGAGGCAACAGGCTAAGTGTATGATTCTTCAAACCTGTGTCTAATCAGGGTTCTTCCAGGTCATAGCTATCAAGATCCCGTCAAGAAGAATGATGCTTTCCTCGGTAGTCTAAAGCACCCTCCAAACCACAGTCGGGAAACCTCCGGCAAAACCCGGATCATGAGCATGTGTAGGAGGAAAGCAAAATGGGCCAAATGCATCAGCTCGTGGTGCATAAACCATACCTAATTCAACATTTTATGTGCTACCTTGCACATCATTGCTTTACATTTTTAACAACCTTAATAATATCTTTGAACCTTAATCTTCTCCAACAAGCACATCATTAAAGCCACTTTCAAAACTGATACTAGAAAAATATGTGGTTGAATACCATCATAAAGGCCAACCACCCGGATTACCCACGCACACTGTGCATCACCCTCAGAAGTCAGCACCGTCTCCAGGACAGACTCAGCAAGGCTGGTCCCACTCTGCTTTTCTTCCAGGTAGAAAATACTCCCTTGTCCTTTGAACCCCATGCACTGCCATTTCTCTCAGACAATCTGCTTGTGGGGGCAAAAACCCAAGTCAAAATTCAATTTATCATAGAGGAGAATGCACGCTTTACAAAAAAAAAAAAAGTACATAGAAGGTTAGTCTTACAAATAAGCAAGGCCTTTCATAAATCGCCACCTGCTGAAATCACACAACGAAGATTCTGTCATGAAAGCATAAGGAGTTGATAACAGTTTAATTTCATGAAACACTGTGACCCATGGAACACATGCATTGGGAATTAAGCATGTGTAAATAAGACAGTCTCTTGGTATATTTCCTGCCAGCTGCTATGTTAAAATCAAGATGGTATGCCCAGCGAGCCCAGCTAGAGGGCTCAGTCAACAACAAGACCGCTTAACGTCAGGATTTAAGAAGTCCACGTGGGCTGCTTGTGCATTCTCACTGACTCACATGACCCAGACACCCGAGGATTAAGCAGCTTGCCTTCTGATGAATATTGCCATCATCAAAGCAAAGAAAAGAGGGGCTTTATGAATTATTTTAAAATTGGAAGCTTTGTACAAGATCTAATATAGAAAATAACCCTCAAAACTGTTGCTCTGAGATCATCTTTTAAACCTTAAACATTCTGCTGTTTTAAGTACTATCTCTGTGAGATCACACTGACAATTTTAAAGCTTAGACAGGAAAGTCAGGGGCAATACATTCATGTTAATGGAGAAGGAAGAACTCGGAAAAGGAGAGCGAGAATGGTGGGAAATCATGAAGACTGTAATCCATGTTACTGAACTCTGCATGCAGAAACGGTGTCACTGGTACATGCCCTGCTGTGTGTGCACAATGACAATAAACGCAATTGTTATTAGGGAGCAAAACAACACAGGACCAAATACGTGACTGTTAAAGTTACGTGTCCTTTGGGCATGCCATGACACTCCATGGTTTGGCAGATATTACATAATCATCCTCCATGTTATGATCTGATGTGAGCAGCACTGCTGACAGGGGAATTTCTTTGAGATGTGGCTTGCATCCAATAAACACAGATTTCCTGACAAAACCACCTCCAAATTCTGCACTCACCTTGTGGACTGACTTGCAATTCTTGGAAAAGACTTCAGTCCGCCACACTTGAGCTGAGTGTTTGGATTGGCCTGTCCTGGCAACAGGCAAACGTGACCTGCAGAGCTGGGGTTCCACAGCACGTGCAACCACATGAATCAGGGGAAGTAGTCAGTTTGCCTCTACGCAAATGGATTTGGGAGTTGCCAGTCCTCACAATTGCGTGAACCATTTCCTTGAAGTAAATACAGGCAGAGAGACAGATGGATGGACAGACAGATATATCTATGTATGCTTCGTTGGTTTTGCTCTGCTAGCAAACCCAGCCTAAAACAGGGTGTTTCGGCTATAAAAACCTCCATTCCAATATCATTAAGTTTTTGTAGCTGTTGTTGTTGTTGTTGTTTTAATTAGACACACACACATACACACTAAAAAAAAAAACTTGCACAGAAGAAAGCTCAAGAGCATGAAGCATAGATTGGAGTCCTCTGGGGTGTTAAGAAATTGGCATTTCTTTTGGGGAGGCCCCATTCTGCCATCACAGAGCCACACTGGGCTTCTCAGAAAGCTTTAGCTTCTGATATCCCAAAACTAACGTAACAGTCCCGAAAGACTGCAGTGGTAGCTACAGAAAGAGGGGTTTGAAACGCAATGATTTGGAACCATTGTGACATGTGGGGCCCCAAGAGTAAGCCCAGCCAGGAGGACCTGGGGGAGGAAGGGGGACTGTGAGGCACTGGAGTGTCCCCTGGCACAAAAAGTTGATGCCCAATTAGATTTAGAAAAAGTGACAAAGAGTTGATGCCCAATTAGGTTTAGAAAAAGCTCTCCTCTGTAAACCTCAATTACCTGTGATGCCTTATGACATTCAGCATTTACAAAGTATAATTACACAATAGTGTCTGACATTTAACGTCTATGGATAATTTAAAAGACTTCTACTTCAAAAAGGCTGCTCATGAGCAACAGTAATCACTTCAATTAGCTTGGCACCGTTACAATGTAACAAGACCATTTGACTGCCTATTAGAACCAGCCAAGCTCTTCAAGTGTGTTAATTTAGCAGTCATTGCTAATTTCTGGGCTTTGCTACATTTGCATAGAAAAACATAGCCCTTTAAGCAAGAGAGGTAGGTTCATTCCTGAGTTGGCTTCCTATTCTTTGAGGGACTTTTTATATTTTCACATAGAAAATCAGAAACCTATTCAAAATGTGGATATTTTTAAATACTACCGGGTGAGTGAGATAAGATACTTAGCTGATTCATATCATACACACACATAGCCGCACATATTTTTGATAATTAAAAAAATAAAAACAGCTCACTGCTATTGAGTTGATTCTCACTCATAGTGACCCTATGGGTCAGTGTAGAACTGCTTCTGGGGGTTTCTGAGAAGGTCACTTTACGGCAATAGACAGCCTCATCTTTCTGCCAGGAAGCAACAAGGAGTTCCAAACAGCCCAAAACATAGCCTATTACGCCAGCAGGGTTCGTATAATGTATGAAACCCACTTATATATACAATGCATGTGCCACGTTCTGTCTAGTCAAGTCCAAGTGCAGAGAATGAAAATCTGCTGAGACCTACTGCAGCCTCATGAGAATGGCCATGGCTGAGCTGTGGTTGCAGCCGCTGTGTGTGTCTATCTACCGCACTGTCCTTCCACTTTACCGAGCAAGTTATTCTTCTTCAGAGATCAGTGTCTCCCGGTAGCATGCTTTGTAAGGTAGACGTCAGCAAAAAAGAAAAGCTCAATGCTTATCTCACAGTGCCACCACAGCCCCTTAAATATAATATAGGATATCTACTATACACATATTTGTGTGGGTACAGACATACAAAGGGACTGCTGAATGCTTGTGGGAAGTTTCCATTATCTTTCACTTCCATTTTTCCACAGACATTTTGAAGTCCTTGTATAAGGAACCCTGGTGGTGCTGTGCGGAAAGCATTTGTCTGCTAAAAGAGTCTTTCAATGTCAAACCAATCTGCTAGAACTCAGGCTCTGAATATTGCGTTTATTACTGTTATTCCTTTTATTTGCATTTATTACTATTGGTTTAATTACTGTTATTGCTATTATGTTTATTACTGAGAATTCCATTACCTAATCAATTAGGCTTCTTTTTATCATATTCATTTGCTTCTCACTGCCAAGAATCTCTGATGCGCATGATGGACCCTCATCCACTCCGTTGCTGTCTACCAAGTGACAAAGACACACACTTCAAAATAAGCTTTTGACCAACAACGAACAAGAAGCAATAGCCTTTTCCTAAATGAGGTCCACGGATGCTAATTGATTTGGACTACGACCTAATCTATCATTATTTAGTTAGTTAAGAAGATATATTACATTCTTAATATACTATTTCTCATGCTAAAAATACCTCAAAACAGTTTGGTAGTTTCTCAGAAACTTAAACATAAAATCACTATTAAAAAAAAACCAAACTCACTGCCATCCAGACGATGCTGACTCACAGTGACTCCCCTGTGGGTTTCCATGACTGCAGATATTAACCAGAGTAGAAAGCCCAGTCTTTTCCCCATGCCGCAGCAAGGTGGGGGGTGGGAGTGCGGTGGTTTCAAACTGCTGGCCTTGAGGATCATAGGCCAACATGCAACCATCACGCCTTCAGGCTTCCATCTGATCCAGCTAATACATTGACAAATATATCTTCTTTTAAAAATTGGAAACAAGATCTCAAACGTTTCCATTGCAGCATTTTTCAGAGTAGCTAAAGAGTAGAAACAATTGAAGGGTTCCTCGGCAGAAGAAGGGATAAACAAAATGTGCTGTCTCCGTACCATGGAGTATTCCTGAGACTTAAAGAAAAATGAAGTCCTGGTAGATGCCCGAACATGGATGAGCATGGAAAATACGTTACTCCATGAAATAAGCCATACATGAAAGGACAACGACTGTACAATCCTATTTAAATGAAATATGTGATGCAGTGATTTACTTGATTTGTACATAGTCTTTGTAACTCTCACCACATGACAGAGTGTGTGCAAGCTGGGTGTATTTCTGATTTTCCTCATGTGTCTGGGTCAGTGAAGGTGAAATTGCCTCTGCTAGGATTATATAACTCCGTTGTGAATGGTTCTTCACAAGATCCATTGTGATTATAAAAACTTAGAACTGCAGTGGGGGGATTCGTCATTTCTGCCATCCTGCTAGGTATGCAATGACCAATCTCAGAGACAGAAATGGGGAATCTCATCAAGAAATAAGAGCCAGGAAGAGAGCACTTCTTTTGACTCCTGTGCAGTAAACCTCCTCAATCCAGAAGACAGAACACTGTGATACCAGAGTAACAGCAACAGCAGAACCAGCAGCCAGAGCATGAGGCAGAATAAGGAACTACCCAGCCCACAGAGAGAGTGAAGCCGTGTGCCT
>NW_022103897.1:1108294-1119923 GCF_000313985.2 Echinops telfairi | reverse complement strand
TGATTTGTTTCTCTAATGGACCCAGACTCACACACTCGATGAGGTAAAAGCAAAGGACCAGATGGCTAAGAGGCTAGGGACTAAAGACCTGGCTGCAGACATGATTAAGAAGAGGCTGTCCTGTCCAAAAAGAACTGTGTCCTGATCATTTCTGATTCTGAATTGTAATCCGTTAACTTCTCTAATATACTCTATAGTACTCTATAATCATGAGTATTATCTGTACATTCTATGTGGCCATTGAAATGGGTCATTAAATCCAGCAGAGACTAGAGTGGCATGGAATGACTGGTGTCAGAACTGCTAAAGAAGATGGGAGGGTGAAGGCATGTGTTATCTCTCCATCATAAGATTTAATTTGAGGCTGATGTTGAATTTTATTCTCGTTCTCCCTTTAGAAATCAAAAGAGGTCAGATACTGCCCTCATGACATTCTTACAAATGCCTAAGGCAAATGCATAGAGAAGAAAGAACACAAGGGTAAGTAAGAAAATATTGCTACAAATTCAGAGAAACATATTAAATAAGGAGTTCTAGTGGTGCCTTGGGTTAAGAATTGGGCTACTAACCTCATAGTAGGCCATTCAAACCCACTAGCTGCTCAGTAGAAGAAAGATGAGGCAATCTGTTCTGTAAACACTCTCAGCCTAAGAAGCTGCATGCGGTCCTTCTAGGCAGTGCTGGAAGCTTCCTATGAGTCAGAATCAACTAGACAGCGGTGGGTTGTTTTCTTTAGTAAAACTATCAAAATGCGACATTATTGTTTCTCTACTTACCTGCCACCTCGGACTATTCACTTCTAAAGGCAATGTTTCCATCTCTATAGGCTTTCCCCCAAATAATTCTGCGCTCTCCCATTTTTGTAGCCTGTCAAAATAGTCGTTTTCACACCCTCAAGAGCTGCTCATTGTGTTCTTTTCTGATGTGTGTGGTTTTTTTGTTTGTTGGGTTTTTGTGTTGTTTTTGTGGTTTTTGTTTTTGTTTGTTTTTTACTTTGGAAAACAAAATGAATATTGAAAGGGCAAGATCAGAGCTGCATGGTGGATGAGGTAAAGATTCCCAACAAAATTCTCATAAAACAGCCCTGGCTACTCTCAAAGAATGTGCAGGTCCGTTACTGTAATTGGGGGGGAAATGCTTCCGCACAACTTTCCTGATCTTTGTCTCAGTGATGCAGTTTTCAGGTTTTTTGAAAGCCCGTCCCAATAAACCCCTGTGGTTATCCTATGAGCTTTGAGAGCATTCTATCAAGGTGACCCTTTGGGATCACCACCACCATCACCCAAGAAAGAAGAAACAGTTGCCATAGGCTTCTGAGTTGACCTGACGCCCCTGCTTTGAATTTAACTGGCCATGCAGATCCCCTCAGAAACCGCTGTTTCCATTGAACCTCTGTTGGAAGGCACCTTGATAAGATGAAGACAAATGTATCCCTGAGAGAACTTGTCTGCAGCAATCCATCCATCACACAGGCATCTTCAAACACCTTTTGTTTGGAGTAAATCTGTGCATAGATGAACTGGAATCCTAGCTGCAATACTTCTTTTTTAAATCATTTTATTAGGGGCTCATACAACTCTTATCACAATCCATACACACATCAATTGTGTAAAGCGCATGTGTACATTCATTGGCCTCATTATTCTCAAAACATTTGCTCTCCACCTAAGCCCCTGGCATCAGCTCCTCATTTTTCCCCTCCCTCCCCGCTCCCCCCTCCCTCAGGAGCCCTTGATAGTTTATAAATTGTTATTTTGTCATATCTTTCCCTGTCCAACGTCTCCCTTCACCCACTTTTCTGTTGTCCGTCCCTCAGGGAGGAGGTCACATATAGTTCCTTGTAACCTGTAACCTCTTTCCTACCCACTCTCCCTCTACCCTCCCTGTTTCGCCATTCACACTACTGGTCTTGTAGGGCTCATCTGCCCTGGATTCCTTGTATTTTCAGTTCCTATCTGTACCAGTGTACATCCTCTGGTCTGGCCAGACTGCTGCAATACATTTTGACTTACCCTTGTATTAGTGCATACCAGGAACTAGGGGGAAGGGGGAATGGAGCACTATTGTTTAAACTGTACTTAAGTTTCTGTTTGGGGTGATAAAACGTTCTGGAAGCATGAGACATGATAAATGTAAAGTTTTGTGAATGTAACTAGTACTAGTGATTTATACACTTAAAGGTGGTGAAAATGATAGTGCTTCATATACATATAACATATATATTCTGAGAATATAGATATATATTCTCATAATAAAAGAAGCTTTGAAATGCCCTCTTTTGTTGTTCGTGTTGAGGGCCATTGTCTGTTACAACCCAGAACACTTCTAGGAGAACAAACACTAGCAGAACAAAACACTGCCCAGTTCTCTGCCATCTCAGTGTGGTAGCCACTGTATCAACCCATCGCATTGAGGATCTGCCTCTCTTTTACTGAACCTTTCCTAGTGTCCTTTCTATTTAGTGAAATGTCATTTGCATGCCATGAGGTTCACTCTTACAAACAATTCATGGTTCGGGAATATTCAACCATTGGAATAAAAAATAAAAACAACTCCCTGGTCATCCAGTCAATTCCAATTCATAAGGACCCTGTAGAACCTAGTGTTTCCTCATAGTGTTTCCAATGCTGCAAATCTCTATGAAAGCAGACTGTCGCCGCTGTCTACCCTGGGGGATCTGGTGGCTTGAACCATGAACCTGTCAGTCAGCAGCCATTGTGCCATCAGGGCTCCTTGTAACTTACCACTCTCTAATTCCAGAATAGTTCCTTCAAACCAGAAAGACATACCTTACTTATTAGCAACCAATCCCTACTTAGACCCAGGCAACAACTAATCTACTTTCTGTTCATATGGAATTTCCTAGTCTGCAACTTTCATGTATATTAGTAGTTGATTTCCTGTATCTTTCACCTTTTTTTTTTTTGCTTAGCATAATGTTTTCAAGTTTCCTTCATGTTATACAACCTGTGAGTTTTTCCTTGATTTGTTTAGCAGTTAGATGGCATATCTAAAAACGTATTGTCTAATCCAAGATCACAAAGATTTATAGTTCTGTATTGTCCCTTGAAATTTATAGCTTTAGGTCTTTGAAACATTTTGAATTAATTTTTGTGTATAGTTTGAAGTAGGGGTCCAATTTCATTTTATTGCAAATACAATTTCCCATACAAATAAATATGAAAAATGGACAAGCATTTTCTTTGGGTTGCCAATATGCTGCATGGCATATTTAGCCTATTTAATTTTTTGCTTCTTAAGTGCATTATATGTGTCCAGTGATCTACTAATGACTCCACAAATACATTCAGACTAAAACTTTCACTCATTAATTCTAATAATAAAGTGTGTCTTTGATTATGTAGTGCTCTAGAGAACACCATAAATAAGGTAATGATTAATCAATAACCAAAATAAGAAGAAAATCTCACCATTGAGATTCCTTGAATATGTTAGTTTAAACCCCACAAAGAATTTAAACAGAAACAAAAAATAACAATAATAATTATAAGGCAATAATACAGTGAATTATGATATAATAGGACTACTAATTTGCCACTTGTCAGACTGTGTGGCTAATGTATTTCTATCATTCTGGAAGCTATGCCAACAGCAGTTCAAATACCAGCAAGTTCATTCACAGTGGGTAATTCTCAGTGGAGCTTCCTAAAATAGACTAGGAAAAAAGGTCTAGCCATCTACTTCCCAAAATTCACTGCCACTGCCAGGGAGTTGATTCAACTCACAGCGCTCCATCTAGGGTTTCTGAAGCTTTGCAAATCTTCATGGGGACAGTTAGTCTCATCTTTCTCCCATAGAGCAACTATTGGATTTGAACCAAAACCCTTTTGGATTAGCAGTCCAATGCTTATCCAATAGCATCATCAGGGCTCCTTCAATGAAAACTCTATGGATCACAATAGAATAGTGTCTAATATAAGGCTGTAGACAATCCTGTAGGTCGAAAGACACTTACAATATTTAATAACCTTAATAATGGGCTCAAGTACACCAGTGACTGTGAAGAGAGCACCAGATGAAGCAGCATGTCATAACATGGGGCCACTGTGAGCTGGAGCTGACGGATGGCACTAACAAGAACAAACGTGAATGCAGCCAAGTGTAGCAGAACATTACACATGCTGTTGCTGATCCTGTTAGGTGCCACTGAATGAGTGCAAACTCGCGGTGACCCTGTGTCCAAGAGGATAAATCACTGCCCGTTGTTGCAGTCACTGCTAGTCCACCTCACTGAAGTGTATCCTTTGTCACTGGCCCTCTACTTTACCAAGCGTGGACTCCTCATGCAGGAACTGCACCCCCCTGATAATATGTCCAAACAAGGTGAGACGACGTCTGGCCATCTTCATTTCTGAGCAGCATTCTGACTATGCTTCTCCCAAACCAGATTTGTTTGCTCTTTTGGTAGTCCGTGCTGCATTCACTATCCTCTGCCAAAACCATAATTCAAAGGCATCAGTTCTTCAATTCTTCATCATACTTATTCATTGTCCAGTTTTGCATGCATATCAGCAAAAGGCAAAACTGAACCTCCTGCCCTCAAGCCAATTCTGACTCATCGCAACCCTCTAGGATAAAGCAGAGCTGCTCCCGAGGGTTTCCCAGGTGGTGCATCTTCCCTGGACAGACTACTGCACTTTCTTCCTGCACAGCACCCCAACACAACACAGCATAAGCCACTACGGCACCAATTCTCTACTGCATGGCAAGTAAACAAGAATTCCATGGCTTGGCACCACTTGTGGGTCAGTTTGTCGTACTGTGGTAGCTTGTGTTTGGCTGTGATGCTGGAAGCTATGTCACTGGTGTTTCAAATGCCAGCAGGGTCACCCAAAGTGAGCAGATTTCAGTGGAACTTTGTGGTAGTTGCATAATCTGGTGTCAGTTTGAAAGGATTATTAGTGAAGGAGTGGAGTCTGGCCTGTCAATCAAGATATAAGCACTGTGGCTTCTGTGTGGGCATGGCCTTCTCCTGAGAATTCTAGGAACTCCTGTATTTCCTCCTTGGAGTCAGGAGACACTTCTCTCTCTTGGCTTACTCCCTTGGAGACACTCTACTGACAAGACACAAGTCCCTACGCCCTGGGAGGTGGAGAAGCCACATGGACCTGAGGCAACCAGACCTCTGGGGCCAGAGAAGCCATGGAGAGACCTCTGCCAGACCTGAGATGCTTACAACACCAGTGGATCCACAATACTTCCAACCCACTGGCTTGTGATCCTCCGGCAGTTGGCATCATTGCATGTATTTCGTGAGTCTGAAGAGGACTTTATAGATTGATATCAGACATATGGGCTAATTAATATTGGACTTATGGACTTGATCTGGACTAGGCTGGGGTGTTTTCTCAATATTCAATTGTTCTTGTATATAAACCTCTTTCGTATATACATATGAGTGTCTATGAATTTTTTTCTCTAGTCTACCCAGACTAACACAAACTTCCAGGCTAAGAACAGACAATGAAGAAGGATTCGGCTCCCACTTCAGAGGAGGAAGGCATTGAAAACCGTATGCATAGCTTCCAAGCGTTATCAGATACTGAAAGCCTAAACAAAGGGAGTAGAATAGTGTTAGGAAATATTACTGGCAGATGGGTCCCTCTGCTCTGAGAGCATTAAAAATGTGACTGAAAAGATGATTTCTTTGAGGGAAATCTACCATGGTGAAGTAAGTCCTCTAAAACTTGTGGGAGAGAAGCATTCAGGATATGCATTTGCAGATGAGGCATGACTCAAAGTAAAGAGAAACAGCTGCAAAAATCTTCTAGTGATTCGAACTTGGAATATGTGAAGTGTGAACTTAGGAAACTTGAAGTGGTCAAAAATGAAATGGAGCTAAGGCATTAGTGAACAGAAATGGACTGCTAGTCGCCATTTCAAATCAGAAACTCAAATGACTCAGTAAGCCAAGAATAACAAAATCAAGAGGAATAGCGTGGCATTCGTTGCTAGAAAGGATCTTGCTAAATCCATCATGAAGTACAGTGCTATCTGCAATCTAATTATATCCATCCTCCTGCACGTAAATCCAATCAATCCAACTATTATTTAACTGTATGCACCAACCACAAAAGCTAATGATAAAGAAACTGGAGAATTCTACCAAGACTTTAGGTGGAAATTGATCCAAATGCAATCATGATGAATTGATAGTGATTGGTGATTGGCATGAAAAAGTTGGAAGCAAACAGGATGGGACACAAGTTGGAAAATATAGACTTAGTGATAGAAATTAAGCTGGAGATCGCATGACAGGATTTTGCAAAACCAGCTCCCTGATAGGCTAACTGTGAGTCAGATTCAACTCAACAGCAGTGAGAGTGGATATTTTTCACTAAGGCCTTCAATGCGGCTTGGATTTCTTCCTTTCATCTCATCAGCATTTGACTATATGTTACTTTCTGAAATGGTTGGATGTTGACGATTTTGTTTTGATACAATGACTCTATATATTCTTCCCATCTTCTTTCACCTGTATTGTTCAATATTTTGCCCAAAGAGTCTTTCTACAATTCAATTTGAGGTTTGACTATTTTGGGGGAGTTCTTTCAGATTAAGGAATGCCAAGCATACATTGGCCTTTTGTTTTCAGACTCTAGGTCTTTGCACAATTCATTATAACACTTTTCATTGTCTTCTTGATCTGCACCTGAAACCTTTTACTATTCAACCCTTTTACTTTTTTTTCTTTCTTTCTTTCCATTTGCTTTAGCTACTCTGCTTTAAAGAGCAAATTTCAGGGTCTCTTCTGACATCCATTTTGGTCTTTTCTGTCTTTGCTATCTTTTTAATGATGTTTTGCTTTCTTTGGGGGAGCCCTGGTGATATAGTGTGTTACATGTTGCGCTGCTAACTCCAAGATCAGCAGTTCAAAACCACTAGCTGCTCCTCAGGAGAAAAATGAGGCTTTCTACTTCAATAAAGAATTGCTCTCAGAAACCCACAGGGACAATTCTACCTGTCCTAATTAGATGAATTTGGGTTTAGGGGTGTTTATTTCTTCATGGATTCTTCAAGTTTGTTTCTATATCTTCCTTTATGCCATGCCACATCTCATGTGGCCTTAGGTCATTCGTATTCAATGCATCAGATCTATTCTTTGCATTGTCTCTGAATTCAGATGGGATTTACTAAAATTGTACTTTGATTCTTGGGGATTTGTTCTCATTTTCTTCAGCTTCAGTTTTAACTTGTATAAGAGCAGTTGATGGTCTATATCACAGTCAGCTCCGGGTCTTATTTTGACTGATGATATTGAGTTTCTCTAGTCTCTTTCAACAGATATATTAGTTTGCTTCCTGTTAAGCCATCTAGCAAGGTCTTGCTATATAGTCACTGTTTATCTTGTTGAAAAACAATTTTCAATGAATAAGTCACTGGTTTGGCAAAATTCCACCATGAGATCTCCAGCAATTTCTGTCACCAAGACCGTGTTTTTCAATTACCAATCCTTCTCCTTTGTTTCCAACTTTCATATATGGATCATCAGTAACTATCTAGGCAGCTTGATTGTATGTCTGATCAATGTCAGACTGCAGAAGTTGAAAAATATCTTCAATTTCTTCCTCTTTTGGCATTAGTAGTTGCTGCATAAATTGGAGTGATAATCGTATTAGCTAGTCATCCTTGTAAGTGTATGAACACTACATATATAAACAATTATAATCGTATTACTGGTGCTATTCTTAGTTACCATGACTTAGGGTTGAAATCTTTGCGATGCCTGTTTCACCTGACATACTTGAGTTATAGCTTTCCAAATTATGTGTGTGTTTTTAAGATCTAATAAAATAGAATTTGAGAGATGTGATCTTGCTACATTTTTGAAAAAGCAACTTAAATAAGTTTCTTATACAACACTTTTTTATGTCATGAAGCTGTGGATATGTAGTTTGAAGTGTCCAATATTTTTTACTTCTCTTTTACTTAACATGAGTGCTTATTTTTGTGCATTGGCTTCAAAGAAATAATAAGTATTCACGTGATTTACTATTATGGTTACATTTAATTTATCATCATATTATGGGATCATTTAATAGTTATTATTTGTATAATATAATTTATGTGTACATTTAATTCATTATTATTTGTATAATGTAAATTATGAAATAATTAAACTAATTCATAATTGTGTGATGTAAATTATTAGTATATTTAATAAATTAATATTCATATAATGTAATATTATGGGTACATTTAATTAATCTTTATTTGTAGAATAAAACATTATGGATATATTATATAAATAAGAATTAATTAAATCTTGATTGCCAAGGCACCAAAAAAATAGGTTCAGATAAAGTAAGGTTATCAGAGCTGTTCAATCATAATGATAGACTGTATTTTTCTACCTATAGTGTGACAAACTTTCCTTTGCCATGAATTATCAAATTATCCATGAAAATGGTTTCCAGTATTGAAAGAATAAGATTCCTTTTTTGCATCAGTAGCTTTTTGCCAGTCTGTCTTGACTTCTGTCTTCGAGCTCAACTGCCTCTCATCACCCTTACTCTGATTCCACATTAATTGGATTTCCTACTGGTGCCTCAGCACCATAGCAGTTAGTGTTTCCTCTGCCTGGAAATCTTCTCCCGGAAGGTTCTGAAATACTCAACTCTCCAATTTAAGTTCCATTGTTACTCTATCAGTCAGGCCTTACCTGGCTCCCAATTTATAATAGCAACCATCACCACCTCAACCCCTCCTAGACCACTTACTTTTGTCCTTAGTACTGACATGGTTTAAATGTAGATATTAGTCATTTATGTGTCTATTTCACAGTCCCCACAGCCAGAATGTAAACTAGACAGGATTGGGGATTTGGGGCTTATTTGTGTATCACTTTAATCTCAAATATATAGGACAGGAAGGTGTGACTCAGCAGTACTCAGAATAAACTCAAATGCCTTCAGATCCCAGATAGGTTATTTACATGTTCAGGGGCAAGTTGGGGGTGTTCGAGGTGTGGGGGAGACCGACAGAGGACGTTGAGGCTTGTTAATGCGACCCTGACACTCAGCAAAGAACGCGGCGCTATCACGTGAACAGACCGTTTCTACCGCTGTCTCCAAAGCCAGCGTAATAAGAGGACTCTCTGATGACCTGAAAGGCTAGAAGACAAAAAGTGAGCCCCAGGCTAAAGGCCACGGTCATATTAGAGCCACTCCTAAGATAAGAGCGTGGGTTTAGGCCCAATTTTGCAAGGCTGGAAACATTCATCCTTGGAAATGCTGTGAGTTTGGAAAAACTTCTCCATCTATGAAATGGGTCCAAAGAAGGTCTTCTACTTGGCCTTCTGCTACACGAAAATCACTATCCATTTAGAAGTTTAAGAGCTCCTTTAAAAGTGAGGGCAAAACAAGGCATTTTCATTAAAATGTCTGGGAGAGTTTGCTATCCATATATGCACTCTGAGATAAAATGTGGAAGGAAGAGCGTGAAGAAAAGGAAAGTTGGACCCGCAACGCATGGAGGAGGAAATGAAAAACACACCCATGTGTGTTCCATACGGTTTTCAATGCGTTATTGTTCAGAAGTAGATTGCTAAGTCATCCTTCTCAAATCTCTAACCTTTCTGCTAGCAGTCGAGCACACTACTGTTTCACTATCCAGGGAGTCCTGGTGATGAGGTTATTCAGGAACTCGACTGCTAACGGGAAGTTCAGCAGATCAAACCCACCTGCCTCTCCTAAGGAGAAGGCTGTGACGTTCCGCTTCTATAAAGATTTAAAGCCGCGACTCTGAGTCAAGTAAGCAGCCCATACTGAGAGCGCTTTCACGTAGGCAGAGCTGGTGTCCAGGAGGATTAGTGGGCGGATTCTGGTGAGTGAGAGGACCCTTGTGACAACCCTGGTGCCTCCCCTGGGCAACACCCCTCCACACACACATCTGCCCTGCGCTGGAGGCCCCGAAGATCTGAGATCTGATCCTTGGGACAGCTCGGCTCAGCCAACCAGGCTGGTACTGCACGCCACCATTGCTGCTGCCGCCATCACCAGTTACCCCCAACCCCAACCCCAGGCCTGCTTGCTACTCCAAGAGCTGCTTGGCTGCCCTGACGAAAACCACACAGCTGTAACTGGAACCACTCACAGCAGCTGCCCACTCGCACCTTTCCCCTAGGAGAGCTGCCCCCTTCTCCCCTTCCCTCTCTCCACCTGGTGGCAATCTGCCTCCAAGCTGGGTCTCTCCTTCCATTCACTCAGGGCCCCAGGAACTAACCCTCAGTCTACAGGTTAGGTGACCTGCGACTGGGGGGTTCCCTCCCCCCACACCATTGCATGAGACCCCTTCCTCAGCGCCCCCTTCTGCAGCCGAGCCCAAGCTGTAAGCAATGCTCCCCCATGCACCCATCCACTCCCACCAGTGCCTTGCTGCTACTTGTACTCTCACACACTACTCCCCTCTGCAATGGTGGAGCCCTCCTGCTCCGGTTCACACCGACTCAGCACTTCTCTAGTGTCCCAGTCCTGCGCGGAGCATACGTTACCCAATAATAGCCTGACTCCAGAGCCCAGGGGATAAGCGACCCGGGTCCAAGGGCTTCCCAGTCCACACTGGAACACTACCTCACACCCTAAGACAGCCAACACCTGCCAATTGGACCCCTCAGCTTTACCATTGAACATGGGTCTCCTCCACTCTGACCACCCACAGTAGCAGCCTGTCCCATGCCAGTGCAACACTCCCCGCCTGCCGATTTTACAGCTGCCCCCACCAGTGCCAGGCACCTACAACCTGTGGAGGCTCTCCCCGGAAACCTGCACCAGGGCAATGGAGTTGTTTTCTCCCTTGATCAGCACCCTCTCCCATGGCAGTCAGGGCTCCCCCAACTTTGCCTTCTATTAGGCTTTTTTTTTTTTTTTTAATAAAATAAGAAATAAAGCTGCTAATACTGGCCTGACAGCCCAGTTCAAAGCAGCCCAAGGGCATACATACAGGCTCCAGCCCCACTCCAGTCACTGAAACTCCTCACCACTGTTGGCCACTGAATCACCGTGGAACCCTGCCTACACAGCAGTCTGACGCACCTCTATAGTAGGCCAAAGGCAACTCCCAAAAGCACCCTTATCAGTAACACAGAGAAATTTCTCAGGGCTCCCAGAAACATGGTGCCTACCTCTACAAAGGGGTCAAGGAAGCAGCAGCAAACCACATCACTCAAAAAAAATCAGAGAGACAAAGCACAATGGCAGATTAATGTCGTTTATAGAAAACTCAGATGCAGATCTGCCACAAAAAGAAATCTTCTGAAGGCTGCTTGGAGTAATACAGAAGTTAAGGGAAGCAACACAGAATGAGGATGCAATGTTAGAAGAGATGAAATCTACAATTGAGAGGACAAACTCCACGATAAGAGAGGATGAAATCCATGCACCAAAGGGAAATACAGGTGCAAACGGATGAGATATCAGAAGCTACACACAAGATCACAAAATTTACGACTAGACTAGAGGAGGCAGAGAACCATATCGGTGATCTCGAAGACACTCAGGCAGACCTCAGCAAAGATAAATACAGTCAAATAGGATAATAAAAGAGGCAGAAGATGACCTGAAATCAATGATAGATGCTATGAAGATGAAGAATATTAAAATAATCTGTC
>NW_022103897.1:1097128-1099181 GCF_000313985.2 Echinops telfairi | reverse complement strand
GTACAAATGTGCTTTACACAAATAGGATGACCCCCGCCAGCAGCTGGTTCCTCGTGATGACGTGGCCAAAGCAAGCATTTCACTGTGTTCCATAAGCTTTCCCTGGCTAATTTGCAGAAGTAGATTGCCAGGCCTTCCTTAGTCTGCAAGCTCCATTGTAACATACCAACTATGCATTAATGTGTTAAGTATTCAACAAGTGGCATAGCGTCCAGCATTGTACCAGTATGTAAGCCTCCACAGTATAACAAACTGACAGAGAGTTGGCCCTAACTAAGTGGGCTGCTTCACTGCAATTTTACCTCAACATTTTAGGCTGTGTGGATTCTGTTTTTGTCGCTGTTCTGTGGATTCGTAAAGTCAAGCCAAGGAGATGAGCCTCCATACCATGGCTGTGAACTTTATGGTTGATCATAAAGATGATAGTTCTATCACCAGCTATGATTGGCTCCGGGAAGTTCCTATTCTCTTTTGTAGGCACCCAACTGCTACAACACCAAGAGTACTTACTACCAGGGTGGATCACCACAGGGCCTCACACTGCCGACTGAAAGCTCTTTCCCCCTTGAGAGAGAGAACTTTGTAATCATAGTATTTTGATCTTTTTCATAATACATATTTGACTTTTATAGTAGAGATAACCTTTGTAAATTATTAACTAGACAATGAAAATAACAGTGGAATTATAAAGCCACGGAAAGAGATTTACAAACAACTTGACAACTTGAAAGGACTAATATTAACGTAATAAACAAAAAACACTAAATATCACAGCTTGGCTTTATTCTCTAAGCAGGCAAAAGCCATTTGCTCTACAACAATATCATTGCTCATTATCACAGACTGCACACCATGTACCCCTGAGGTTCATGAGACACCCTCTGTCCACATTGTCTTCCTTGATCCCCAAGAAAAATCAAACAACCTCGCCCACCTAAATCCAACTGATGGCAACTGCAGGAATGTCAGAAGAGCTATGTGTCCCATGGGATTTGCAATGGCACAGATCACCAGGTCTTTCTTCAGATGCACCTCTGGTGGATTTGAACCCTTTAACCTTCTGACTAGCCGTCAAGGGTGTTAACTACTTACACCACCCTGAAAGCCCTCATTGTAGTCATGAAAAAAGAAGAGGAATATAGAAGAGAAGAGCACATTTTGGGAAAGCTTTTTCTTCTTCATTTTCTTTGTAAGAGAACTGACCTTCAGCTTCTGCTCAAAATAACCTTGATCAGCAGACAAAGCAGGACTTACCATCTATTGCTGTTGGTGGTGCTGTTGAGTCATTTCCGACTCAGAGTGACCCTATTGACAACAGCGCAAACGCTGCTCTGCCCCTGGGCCAACCTCACACCCTCTGTCATGCTTGGACCCATTGTTTCAGCCACTGGGTCAAGCCATCTCATCAAGGGTCTTCCTCTTTTTCACTGCCCCTCCACTTGGCCAAGCATGATGTCCTTCCCCGGGGGCTGGTCTCTCCTAATAACACCAGAAAACTAGGTTTGCTATCAGTCTACAGTGAAAGCCCCAAATCCATATTTTAGTCTTCACATAGATCAAACATCCACTGAGCTCTTTCTGATGATTAATGAGCAACGTGAAAAGCTATGCACCTCAGGCAGAGTGTGTTTGAAAGCGGATTGCTACCATTCCACTAGCTGGCCCTGGGAGGGGCAACCTCAGTCAAAAGGATTTGCCTGGGTGCTCTGGATGGAATTTGGGTATTAGGATTCACATGATCATGAGTCATATTGTTATCACCTTGGTCAGAGGGGCCAGAAGCAGTCTTGTAAGCTTTCTTTCTAAAGTAGTGCACATATCCAAGTCTTCTTTTTTCTCTTTCTTGCCTTTTAATGACCTTTTTGCTTTTTTCAAGAATGATGTTCTTTAAGTCATCCCACAACTCATCAGTACAGAAAAGATCAACGTGGATGCCAGAAGAGACTCTGAAACTTGTTCATATTTGTAGAGTAGCTAAATCAATGCAAAAATGATGAAGTCAAAGAGCTGAATAGAACATTTCAAAGGACAACTTGAGAAAACAAAGTTGAAT
>NW_022103897.1:1093051-1096155 GCF_000313985.2 Echinops telfairi | reverse complement strand
GATCACTTAAAATCAGAAAAGGGGTGTGTCAGAGTTGAATCCTCTTACCATACTTATTCAATCTGTACACTGAAAAAGTCAACAGAGAAGCTAGTTTATATGAAAAAGAATGTGGCATCGGGATTGGAGGGAGGCTTATTAACAGGCCATGGTGTGTAGATGGCACAACCTTGCTTTTAAAGCGCAGAGGATTTGAAGCACTTGCTGAAGAAAATCAAGGATTGCAGCCTTCCGTATGGATCACAATTCAATGTAAGGGAGATCCAGATCCTCACAACTAAACCAATAGATAACATAATGATAAATGTAGAAAAGGTTGAAGTTGTCAAGGATTTTTTCTTGCTTGGCTCCACAATTAATATTCATGGAAGCAGCAGTCAAGAGACCAAAAGACATGTATTAGGTAAATCTGATGCACAAGACCTCTTTAGAGTATTGGAAAGCAAAAAGGTTACTTTGAGGACTAAAGTGTACTTGACCCACGTCATGATATTTTCAATTGCCTCATATGCATGAGAAAGTTGGACATTGAATAAGGAAGTCCAAAGAAGAATTAATGCATTTGAATTTTGGTGCTGGTGAAGAATATTGAAAATACTATTTACTGCTGAAAAGACAAACTGATCAGTCTTGGACGAAGGAGCTGGGCAAAGAGTGCTCCTTAGAGGCAAAGATAGCAAGAGTTTGTCTTACATGCTTTGGACCTGTTTTCAGGAGAGACCAGTACTTGGAGAAGGACATCATGATTGGTAAAGGGGATGGGGCAGTGAAGGACAGGAAGACCCTCAAGGAGACAGATTGACACTGTGGCTAGAACTATGGGCTCAGGCATGGGACAAATTGTGAGGAAGGCAAAGGAGCTGGGCAGTGTTTCATTCTGTTGTGCACAGGGTCGCTATGGGTTAGAACCTCGATGGCACCTAAGAACAACAATGTCTCGATAATAGTTCCTTTCCTGCTTCTTTAATCTTAAATAGAACTATTATGTATCAATCGACCACCATTCATGCTTCGTTACAGTTTCCCTGGTACTCCATGTGTTATTTAAATTGTGGGATTTATGTAAATCTTTGGATGCCCTATGGCTTCCCTCATCCAGATAACGTGTGTCTTTATCTTTGACTCATCTTTATTTAAGGCTTAATAAATATGTTTCCATAATTATATTTGCCATTTAGGATTTCTCTTTTTTTAAACAGTTTTATTGGCTCATAATCCACATTTCATACAATTCAATCATATCAAGAAGCGTTCTACGATCATTACCACAATTAATTTTAGAACATTTTCTTCTTTATTATACTCATTGTTCCCCATATTCCCCAACCTCCCCTGACATATCCCCAATAAACCATTAATCCAGTTACTGCCTCTATAGATTTATCTGTGTTCTATTTCATAAAGAGAAAAACATACCAAAAAACAATAATAAAACTAACAATAACAAAGCAAAACAGAGGGAAAATCTCAATAGAAAAAGAAAGTAGAAAATGTTAAAAATTAGAACACACTTTTTAAAGGTTAAAAGGGAGATTATATGATAAAGTGTTACATTTTAAACTAATTCCATCTGCACTAACCCACTGTCCCATTCACTCTGCATGATAGCAAAGCCATTGACATCCCTGGTCAATGGTCAGAGAGGATTCACCAGAGGCTTCATCCAGGTGTATTTCCCCATCCATTTTTTTTTAACTGAAACAACTTTTTTTTATTCTTTCTTTTTAAATCATTTTATTGGGGGCTGTTACAGCTCTTATAACAATCCATACATCAACTGTATCAAACACATTTGTACATATGCTGCCATCATCATTTTCAAAACATTTCCTCTCTGCTAGAGCCATTGGTATCAGCATCTCTTTTATCTCCCCACCCTCCCACCCTCATGGACCCCTGATAAACTTTATTATTATTTTCATATCTTATACCATCCACTGTCTCCCTTTGCCCATGTTTCTGTTGTTTATCCCCCTGTGTGTGTGTGTTTGGGGTGGGGGTTGGGGGTACACGTCGATCATTGTAGTTTACTCCCTGTTTCTCCCCCTTCTCCCTCTGCTTCCCCCTACCCTCGTGGTATCGCTACTCCTATTACTGTTCCTGAGGGATTTATCTGTCCTGGATTCCCTGTGTCGAGGGCTTTTGTCTGTACCAGTGTACATGCTCTGGTGTAACTGGATTTGGAAGGTAGAATTGGGGTCATGATAGTAGTGGGGAGTGTGGGGGGAGCATTAAAGAACTAGAGAACTGTTGTTGTGTTCCCTAGGTGCTATGCTGCACCCTGGCTGACTCGTTCCTCCCTTGTGACCTTTCTGCGAGGGAATGTCCAATACAGATGAGCTTTAGGTCACCAACTCCCATCATTTGCATCAATACATTTGTTTGTTTGGGGTCTTCTGATGCCTGAAACCTGATCCCATCATCACCTCATGATCACACAGACTGTTGTGTTTCTTCCATGTGGTTTTGTTGCTTCTCAGCTAGATGGCTGCTTGTTTGATTTCAAGCCTTTAAGACCCCAGACACTCTATCTTTTAATAGCCAGGCACCATCAGCTTTCTTCACCACATTTTCTTATGCACCCATTTTTTACTTCAGCGATCGGTGTCAGGAAGGTGAGCATCACAGAGTGCCAGTTTAATAGAACAAAGTGTTCTTGCGTTGAGGGAGCACTTGAGCAAAGACCCAATGTTCATCTGCTACCTTAATACTTAACATTTAAATATATGTACATAGACCTGTATCCCAATTAATATTAATATATATTTACATATGTGCATGCCTATATCTGTACCTCTATAAACGTCTTTTGCCACCTACTTATTTCCTCTATTTCTTTTTAATTTCCTCCTGTCCCACTATTATGTTCGACCTTCATTTGACTCTCAGTACTTTCTCTCGGCTTCAAACCCCACCAAGCATTCTATGCCCTCCTCTCCATTGATTTTAGATCGCTTATTATTCCCTTGTCCCTGGGTTTGTTGGCTTCCCCCTACCTTTCTCCTACCTCCTCCTCTCCCATATCCTTCCAGAGCCTTCGGACGTTATTTTCTCCTTGAGATTAGTTATCCTGTCTATCTTATATGGATAGACATGAAGAAAAA
>NW_022103897.1:1068756-1092206 GCF_000313985.2 Echinops telfairi | reverse complement strand
AGGAGGACTTTGTGGATTGGTGTCAGACATATGGGTTACTGTTGGACTTGTGGGTTTGGGCAGCACTGGATTGGGATATTTTCTTGATGTGCACTTAACCTTTATATAAAACTCTCTCTTATACATGAGTTACTGTGGATTTGTTTCTCTAAAGTACCCAGACTAGCACATGGGGAGAGGGTCTATGTAGCTGTGACTGGGGCCTGACCCTGCATACCTTTCTGTTAGTTTGATGCTTCTTGCTGTTTCATGCCTGTAAGTTGCCCTCGAGGCTTGGTGCCCCAGGTTGAGGTCTGGTCCCTTTCTTGCTTTCTTATGGAGACATGAACAATACCCCCCCTGTGTGGGGGTTAGTGCCCTGTACCCCACTATCCACATCCTCCTTTTTTTTTCCCCCTCCATTTTAGTTGGCTGCCAAATGCAACCCTGGGTGAGGACCCCTGCCAGAGTGTCTGGGCCTCACTCTGGGACTGTATGCACTTGGTGGCTTCCCCCTATGCCCCTTGTGCTTTTGAAGCTTTCCTCGGTGGACACATGTTGTCCTTGTCCTTTTGTGCTTGGCTTCCTTTGCTTAGCATAATCTCCTCCAACTTTCCATGTGACAATGTGCTTCATGTGTTCATCACTGCTTCTCAGGGATGTGTAGCACTCCACTGAATGTATATGCCAGCGTGTTTTCATCCGTTTGTCAGTTGATGGAAATTGAGGCTGTTTCCAATTCTTTGCAATTGTGAACTGCACTGCAATGAACATTGGAGCACAAATGTGTGGCCGTGGTTTGTTTCTTGCCTCTTGTGGGTAAATGCCCAGTAGGGGAATTACTAGGTCATAGGGTAGCTCAATTTCCATCTGTTTTAGGTATCGCCATATTGATTTCCATAGTGGCTGTACATACCTACAGGTTCACCAGCAGTGGATGAGAGTTCCTGTCGCCCCACAGCCCCTGCAACATGTGTTGCTTTCTGATTTTTTGAACTGGGCTATCTTTGAAGGTGTCAGGTGGTATCTCATAGTGATTTTAATTTGCATTTCCCTTATGGCTGGTGATCAGGAACATTTTCTTATATGTTTATTGGCCATTTGGATTCAGTCCTTGTGAAACTTCTGTTCAGGTCTTTTGCCCATCTCCTTAATGGGTTATTTGTTTTGTTTTGTTATTTCTTATTGTAGGCTAGCAGACTATTGTGAATTTTAGTAATAAGGCCTTTGTCTGATGGGTTGTTGCTAAAGATATTTTCCCAGTCTGTGGCTTTCTTATTACTTTCTTGGTTAAGTCTTTTGATGTACACAGGTGTTATATCTTCAGTATATGGAATCTCTTCAGGTGTGAAAGTTGAGATTTAGTGACATTGGCAAAATTGCCTCACTATAAAGAAGTCAACACTTGTGCTAAATGTTGCTATAGAGTGAAAATTTACACTGAACTCTTCAGGCTCTGATACTAGGTTACTACTAAAACTTGCTACTACTTTATTAATTTAGAATTTTAAGGAAGAGGATGGAAGATCTCACTATTTGAAAGGGTCAATAGATAATCTCTTGCAAGTCCTTCCCAATAATGCTACTAGCAGTATTGAGTTGTGGGCTCAATCAACTGATAGTTTAGGAATCAAGTTCCCAAACCAGTAACTATTATAAAAGTATTAGTCAATATCTGCTTTTAAATGGGAATGGTATGGTGCAAATTAAAAAAAAAATACATTTTACAGTACATGTTTTTGTCAAATCAAATTCACTAATTTGATATTTGTAAATCAAATTCCAGTGTAAAATTCTGAACAGTTTCCAAATTCTGGTGTAGCTTCATTTGGGCTTAAACATTAAAGGCTTCTTTTCTTTTGCCTCTCAGAGGTCTGCTCACCCTTCCGAGGAGGCAGGAGTGAGGTGATTAGCATAGCTGAGAGTCTAGGATGTGCAGTGCACCTTGCGGACTGGAAGGAGGTGTTGTCCTTGCAAAGCTGAAAGAGTTTGTTTCCATGCTGACTTGCTGACAAATTCTTTCTGGTTCAGCATTGGATACAAAGTCACAACCCTGTTCTTTTCATATAATTATTGGCATGTAATTCATGTATCATAAATTTTATAGTTCAATCATATTAAGAAGAGTTGTTAAATCATCACCACAATCTTCAGTGATCTCTCCATGAGGGCAGATATGAAATAGGGCTATGTCATAAGAACTAATTGTTCTTAGATTAGGGCTAAGTTTAAATGTGAGCCCAAAATTCATTCATATATCTATGGCTTATATACATATCCCTGATTTATTTCAGAGACAGTATTATCATTTTATTGGACAACATTATAAATCATCCCCAGGGGACATAGGGTGAGTCTATTGATAATATCAGGAGTTTATCCAGTGGTATAGAATTAAGAACATTGTTGAGAAAAGGAAATTATACATATATGTGCCAGATTTTTAGCCCACAGTACATGACTTATTGACTTGCACAGATTAAAAGTTTAAATGACTGGACACTATTTGCACAAAGAGTGATGGCTAGTAATAAGGCAAAAAATTTTGATAACACTCATTAATAAAGGCATAATCATGCCTCCCAGATGAAGACATGCCATAGAAAAGAAAATATAGCATGAAAAGGTTATATATACCATACTCTCAGGTCACCATACATTGGGCGCCCTCAAAGGAAGAGATCTGAATCAAAATCCCACCACCAATAATTCCAGAATTGGAATAGCAGTCATCAGCTTCTTCTCACAGGAGGGCATTTAAGCCTTAAGTCCAAGGGAGTATTTCAGTTCCTCCAATCTGCTACAGATGAGTTTAACATAAAGTTAAACCAGTTCGCCTGAAGGGGTTTCTCAATCTGATCTTACTGGTATGGCCTCTGAAGGGTGTTGTGTGCCTCAAAAGGGCAGCGTCTAAAGTACCAGTCTCCAAAGTGTGGCTTGGCTCTCCAAGGTCTAGATAGAAACTAGGTACACAGGAAGCATTGAATGGGAAGGGGATGCCCTATTCCACAAAAGATGCAGGAAAAACTAAACATCCATCTGCAGAAGAATGAAACAGAACCCTACCTAACCCCATACACGAAAATGAACTCACAATGGATCAGAGAACTAAATGTCAAACCCAAAGCTAACAGGATCATGAATGAGAAAATTGTGCAAACCTAAGGGCCAATGCAGGGCACATACATACATGAACTGCCAAATATAACAAAGGAAGCACACACATATTAAAAATTTTAAACTCCATCAAAAGATTTCATCAAAAGAGTAAAATGAGAGCACAGGGATTGGGAAAACATATTTAGCAATGACATAGTGGACAAAGGACTAATTACTAAGATGCATAGAATTCTGCAACACCACAAAAACAAAACAAATAAACCTCTTAAAAGGTGGGGAAAGGATCTAAGTAGACAGTTCACAAAGAACAATGCCTAATGGCTAATAAGCACATGAGGAAACACTCTCATTCACTAGCTAGCAAAAGCAACTCAAATTAATGAGATACCATCTTACACCCACAACCATAACCTAGCTTAAAAAAAATACAACTAAAAGCCAGAACAACAAATTCTGGTGAGGGTGTGGAGAGATTGGATCTCATACTCTGCTGGTGGGTGTATAACAACCAGTGTGGAAAGCAATATGGCAATTCCTAAAACAACTGGGGACAGAAATACCATACAACCCAGCAATACCACTGCTGAACACATACCTCCCAAAATTAGGAGACAGATCACTTACAAATGTATGCTCGCCCATGTTCATTGCAGCACAGTTCACAATACCAAGAATTTGGAAACAGCCCAAATTCCCATCAGTAGGAGAACAGATAAAAAAAACTTTGGTATATGCAAACAATAGAATACTGTGTATCCCTCAAAACCGTGAGGAGGCCGTGAGACACCTCACAATATGGAGGGGTCTCTAAATCATTATGCTGAGTGAAGTTGGTCAATCACAAAAGAACAAATACTGTGTGAGGCCACTACAGAAAGGATACACACCACCTCATGCTTTTAGGTCATACAATCTGCTAACCAAGACTGCCAAGCAATGTGGTAGAGAGCCAGACCATAAGCCATCCTCTCGATATGATGTCTTTGACGGAGGACTGCCCACTTCAGTTGGGATCAGATGTTCAAGAGTGGAAGAAAGGAAGATGATCATTTGGTGGCGGCAATGCAAAAATGTGATGAGGTCCCCCAAGCGAGCAGCCATCCTACCAGAGTGATAGGTGAAGCTGACGGAAAAATCAAGTCAAGAGAAGGGAAGGGAGGGGGGGGGCGTATATGTCTTGGAGAAGACAAGGGCATTTCTGATGGTAGAAAAAGGGGATGGACCAACCGCATAGCAGGTGGGGGTGAGGGAGGACTAACGATACTTTGACGGACCCTGAGGGCGGAGCGTGCCTGCTTCTGTGCTCCTAATAGGACACGTGGGTCTAAGTTTCTGTACTCCCATGGGGGAACCAGACCAGGGGCCACAGAAGACTGGGACATTGGGGCTTAGCTCTGTTGTGTTTTGTTGTTGTTGTTATTGTTGGTAGTGTTCTTGACGTTTTCATGGATCTTTCTCTGTTTTTAGGTATTTGAAACCCAGGTTGACAGGTTGAGTGAATCTACAGAGACAATACTGGAAGTGGTGTTCAAGCACAGCTTGCATTTCCTGAGTGATACCGCAGGGGAGGAAGGTAAGGAGTAGCAGATGTCCAGGAGTACAAGAAGGAAGAAAGTGTTTTGAAGATGATGGTGGTAGCAAATATGTAATACTGCTTTACATGACTGAATTTTTGAGTAGTATGAAGTATAAAATTATTTGGAAAATAAAAAAGAAACTAAGTCAAAAGTGTCCAATTAGGAACATGATATCAAGTATATTCTCCAATTGAGATCTATATGTTAAGCATTTTTCCCAAAGGCTGGTTCCCCCACCTGGTTACCCACCAACAGAAATAACATCATCTTTTCTGAGACAACCATGACCCCCCACCCGCATCTCTGAACCTGAATTTCCAGTGGGATTCACTAATCACTCTGTATGGGAGTGTCTGTTAGTTTGGGGTGACTAGAACAATGATTTGATTTATGGCAGGTGTGCAAATGAGTTGGTGGCATCTGGTCATAGAAGCTAGCCGGGCTCACTACTTTGTTGCCTGGTAGATTAGAAGATTACATGATTTAAGAATGGAAGCCTGCCTATATCTTGGTGTTTATCCTTATAGTAGTGGACTTATATAATATTTGTCCTTTTTTGATTGATTAACTTCACTCAGCCTAATGCCTTCCAGGTGCATTCATGTCATGAGGTATTTCGTGGTTTCATCACTGCTTTTTAGGGATGCATAGTATTCCATTGTGTGTATGTACCAGAGTTTTTTTAATCCATTCTTCAATGAATCGGCGTTTGATCTATTTCTAACTTCTTGCTATTGTGAAGTGTGTTATAATGAACATGGGAGAGAATATGTCTATTCACATTCTGTCTCTTATTTCTTGGACGGTATGCCCAGCGGAAGGAAGTATTGCTGGACCGTGTGGTATTTCGATACCCAGTTGTTTTAGGAATTGCCATATCACTTTATAAATGGCTGTACATATTCACATCAGCAATGTATATGTCCCATCAGCAATGTATATAAGTCCCAATCCCACTACACCCTCTCCAGCACTTGTGGTTCTCTTTTTTCTTTTAAATTGGGTGTAAGGCGAGATCATATTATTGTTTTGATTTGTATCTCCCAGATGCCTAGGGACCCTGACCATTTTTTCATGTATGTGTTAGCCACTCAGTGTTATCCTCTATGAATTCTCTATTCATGTCCTTTGCCTATTTTTTAATTGGACTGGTTTGTTTTCTTATTGAGGTGTTGCAGAATTCTATAGATTTTAATAATTTGTTCCTCTCCTTTCTGTCAAGGCTCAAGCTTTTTCCCAGTCTGTGGGCACTCGTTTTCTCTTTTGATGTGCATAGGTGTTTTTTCTTCATAAGTCCCGGACTATTTTGTCTTCCACTGTTTTTGCTACCTTTATTATATTTGGTGCTTTGCGTTTGCCTTGCAATAGGGCCCTTATGTTTGTCCCAATTTTCTCATTGACGATCTTTGTAGCTCTGGGGTTTACACTTCGGTCCCTCATCCACCTTGAGTTCATTTTCTGTGCATGGGACAAGCCTGGTTCTGCCTGTGACCTCCCAAAGACCCAGTTCATGTGCAATAGGAAAAAGGGAGTACCTGTTACCCACTACAGAGGCTGTTCAAGGGGAACACCCACAACATAAAGAGAATTCCTCTGGTGACTTCCTCAGGCAATCAACGTGAAAAATCAGTGACCACAGCCTGTGCAGATCACTCTGAGCAATTTCCAAAGACAATACTTACTCCTCTGTAATGGTGCAAAAGGATCTTTCTCTGTGGTATAGTGCACTGTCTTCACTAATTTTGTTTCTTGATTAACCCAGGGAGCTTTCTCATCTCTCTTTTTCTGTGAACAGCCCTGGCCACCCCTAGCCTACCATTCAGTCCTTCTCCTCCATCATCAGTAATTGGTCTAGAAAAAATTTATGTATACACAAATAAGAGACCTCCCATAAGGCATAGGAATGGGCTCACTTTATTGAAGGAATTCCATCTGGTACCAGGATGAGAGTGTGACTGGCTAGGAAAACATTACCCTGGACTTAGGATGCTGAGACATGTTGTCAGCCCCTATTGAAATGAAAACTCTTAGCACCACGTTTTCTCTAAGAGGAGGAAAAAAATGAACAATTGTAATAGTTCTCGTAGAAGAACTCTTCCTTCTTCTTTGAAAACAATAGTTGGAGGAGTTTGGCATTAGAAGTCAGAGCATCCAAGTTCAAATTCTGGACCTAGTTGTCAGTGAATTGGTAAATCACTCAATGTCTCTGCCCCTCAGCCTTCTCATCTGCGTCATGAACAGAACAAGACTTACTTTACAAGTATGGTGTGGGAAGGTGTGATCAAATACATAAGAAGAGCCCACCCCGGTGACCAGCACATAAAGAATTACTCTGGGTATTCTGGCTCCTCCTTGCATTCATTCTACCGTGTCTGACACATTCCTCATGTCTGGAAAGGCAGCTTTAAAAAATCCCACCCTTGGGATTCTACTGTGGGAAATTCAGGCCTCCAAGTGTGAGTTTGTTCATGCAAGGAGGCCAGACAGACCTCAGAACAATAGCCTTTTTCATTCTCCGACTGGAGAATCCTGGAGCTCCACACAGAACCTTTCACCCCAGCCAAGTCTAAATTCAATTACTGTGAAATTAACTAAGCATTAAACAAAAACTCCCAACCTGGTAGTCATCACTGCTAATTAACTGGTTCCCACTCACTGCTGCCTTTCAGCGGTCTGCTGACAAGGAGAGCTGTCAAACACTGCCTGCGGGGTGGGTTTGAGCTGTATAACTTGATTTGAATTGACAAGGCACAGCAAGCTAATATCAGAGCCCTCTTTAGCCGACCTATACAACACTAGAGGAGACCTCACAGAACGAGCAAGAGAAAGGATATAAGGGCTGGCTCTGAACAAAGACAAACTGGGGTAAAGGCCTGATCAAGAAGGAAGCCAGTGACCCTGAAAGGAAGCAGAGTGCAGAAGTGATTAGTCAGGTTGTGAACTGAATGATAGCAGCATCATGGTGATAAATTCATGGTTTGGTCTAATAGCAGGAACTCTGTAAATATTGGTGGGTGGGTGCATGAGGGTATGAATGGGTGAGTAGATTAATAGATCGATAAGTGGGTGAATGAATGAATAGGTAGAATTGCCCCTGTGAGTTCCTGAGATTGTGAAACACTGCCCTTCTCCGGAGGAGCACCTGGTGGTTTCAAACTGCTGACCTTATGGATCAAAGCCCTATGCATAACCACTAGGACACCAGGGCTCCTCCATTCCAGCAGCTGGGGAATATATCTGAAAGGTGTGTCTGAGTGGCACATCATAGCATTCATGGCATTGGATCCACTTGTTGGTTGTTGTTTTGTTTTGTTTTTCATTTCAGAATTCTCAACACTAATGCATAATGCATGTCATTTATAAATGACTATATGCATTTGAATTATGGCTTGACCAAGAATATTGGAAGTACCATGGACTGGAAACAAAACAAAACAAAAACAGACAAATCTCTCTTGGAAGAATTACTGCCGGATGATCCTTAGAGGCAAGGATGGGGAGAGACTTCCTCTCCTGTAGTTTAGACATGCTGTCAGGAGAGCCATGACCTTAGAGAAGAACACTGCCTTTGGTAAAGTAGCAGGGCACTGAAAAAGAGGAAGACCTTCAACAAGATGGATTGATAGAGGGCCTCTATGGATAGGTTCAAACATAACAATAGTGAGGATGGCACAGGACTGGGTAGTGTTGGAACCGATGTGATGGCATCTACCAACAACATATGTACATATTCACCACCTACTGTGTAAGTTTGTCACTCAGGGAGTTGCATATTGCTATGATGCTGGAAGATAGGTCACTGGTATTGCAGATGCCAGCAAGTCACTTAGGATGGACAGGCTTCAGTGGAGTTTAAGAAAAGAGGCCTGAAATCTCCTCCTTCCAAAATTTAGCCAATGAAAACTGTTTAGATCATAACAGAATCTTATCCAATCCAATTACAATGTTGACAGAGGAGTCCTCTAGGTTGGAAAGTACTCAAAATACACAATGACCTTAACAATGGATTTGAGCATACCAACATTCATGAAGATGGTGCAGGTCCAGGTAATATTTCACTGTGTTGTACATGGGAAGGCCATGAGTCACAGCAAGTGTGGTGGGAGCTAATAACAACAACATGTACTTATGATGGGGATTATGCAAATTCAATCGATGAGCGGGATGAATAGTCAAAAATCTTGGGAATCAACTAGTCTAGACTCTGACTTGAGACCAGACGGTGAGCACACCCACTTCTGCATCGATTCATGATGGCAGCTTTCATGCTCACTACCCTGGACAGAAAGTTTTTATTCAACTTGTATTACTCCTGCATAGAGTACATGAAAGAATTGGAGACTTACCACCCTTTGGAACCAGAGCATACCTGTCTCAGGATATTCCAAAGAACAACACAGGTGTTAACTGTTGGGTGTTTAGCCTTTGCTTTCCTGTTCTTTTGAGCAATGATAGGTCTGCACAATCCATCCATACATCCATCCATCTATCCTCCCACCCATTACGAGTTGATACGAGTCAGCATGGACTCAATGCCAGTGAGTTTGGAGTGTATTTGTCCAAAGTCACACTCTCTCCTAGAGTCAGCCTGCAACTGATCACCGGCCAATTTCAGGCATATTGTAATAACTGATAGACTTTCCCAACTTTAGATCTCTAAGTGGGTCAACTAAGATTTCATTAGGACTATACCACAGCCCACTCTCTCCCTTTACCCTCTCAAATCCTTCATCTTTCCTTTCCTCTACAGTGTTAATCATAAATTTCCTGCTTTGTAGAAATCACTTCAACCATAAATGTTAAGCTCTGTATCTCAAAGTCTACATCCAGGAATTAGATGGGGTAGAGCTCTTATATGTTGTTACCTACCACAGTGGGTTGTCTTGCAAACCCCTGGTTTGTTTTATTCTCCTCTCACTTTCCACAGCAATGGTCTGAGCCAGCATTGCCATTTCAAACTTTCCGCACTGATCAAAAGGCTCTATCTCTGCACTGTCCATATGATAGCCACCACTATATGTAGCTATTGAGCACTTGAAATGAAGTTAGTACAATTTAGAAGTTGACTCTAACATATTTAATTAATCTTCATCGAATAGCTGCATGTGGCTACAAGTGCTGATACCATTTGTACCCCTGGAAGACAGATCCAGGGGGTTTAGAGCTGCCACTACTCTTTCAATTCTGTGAAAGGCAAGTAAGTATGCGGCACTGAATAAAATATATATGCAAGAGTCATTTGACTAAATCACCATAACTTGGAAAGAAGAAAGAAATTCATTTCACCCTCATGTCAGATGAAATATTCAGTAACTTTTCAAGACTGCACCTTTGAGCTAAAGGCATCAGCTGTCTCGGGAGTTAGCCAGAGCAGTTGCTGGCGGGGCAGAGACAAGGCCTGCCATCTGCTTCTGCTTGATCGGTTCAGTTCTGATGTAAATGAACATCCCCTGATCAAACACTCCATATTCTTCTTACCAATGCTAACTCTCAATTTAATTGATCTGACCAAGAGTCAGCGGCTCCTACCCTGAGAAAAAGAGTTGCTATTAAACCCCAGCAAAGTGGCTCAGGAATTTATTCATCAGCAACACTCTAATAATTTGGTGGGTTTCTGGGGGCAGATTTGAATCAAGGAAAGAGCCCAGCTCCTCTGGAATCCAAATAAAATTGCCCCTTGGATTTTAAAGGGAGCCAAGGTGCCTGCTGAGAAAGTAGTTTCTTTTTTTGAGAGATACTTCCTCATTCTTCCCTCCAGAGCCCCTTCCTCCTGTCGGTAATAATCAACCGGCTGTGATTATCAAAAGCAAATGGGAAATGCACTCGAACCTAGGGGATAACAGATACCCCCGTGCCCTGAGAGCTGGTAGTAGTTTGAGGTGTTAATGCATTGTCTGCTCCTCTGGAGAAAGGTTAAAGTTTGGACTTGAATCACAAGTGAAAATGAGGTTGGTGGCCTGGTTGTTGCCCCTTGTGGACATTTATCCACAGTATAGAAGCTTCTCCCAGCTGGTGGTCTCAGCTCATCAAAGCAGAGAGACCAGAGAAGAGGGGGGCTAGAAGCCCAGAGTGCTTCAGAAGTGGAACACTGGCTCATTTTCTCTTAAAATGGCAATTAAGCCATGCATGAGTAAAACTCCCTCTTCAAGGGAGCAAGTGAACCACAAGCTTGCACTTTTTGTTCTCAGGAAGGTCCTGCTTTGAATGGGTCTATACTTCCAGCCACGATGACTCTTCATCTCTAATGCTCTCTGTGCCCTTTCCCTTGGATCAACTTTGACGAGCTATGCAACATTGAGCTCCATCCAATGCATTGTAATTGTGTACCTTTTCTGTGCACGGTCATGCTTTTCTTCCAAACATTTTTTGAGGCAGGTACACGTAGGGAAAAAAGAGAGAGAGAGAGACATGTCCCTGTGTTTGTGGACATCACAGTCTATCTGGGAATGGGCATTAAACAAAAATCTCTGTGAAGGAGGAGTACAGGATGCACTGTGTGGAGTCTGCAGAAAATACCTGAGCAAGCCCAGGGGTCCAGGGAAGCTTCTTTGGGATAGAGATTTTTCAGCAAACTCTCACTTAGACCCGTCCTCATAGGTTAAAGAGTTATCACTGTGGGGTTGATCAGTATCATTCAAACACTTACTGTCATATCCTGTCTTTGTTGTAGGAAACCCTATTGGAGTAGGCCCTCCATTCCAACCTAAAGACTGGTAGTTTCATCACACCAACTACTCCATGAAAGAAAGATGTGGTGCTCCATAAAGATTACGGCATTGGAAACCTTATACGGAAGGTCTATTCTGCCCTACAGCACCGACTATGTGAACTGACTTGATAGCATCTAGTAACAGTGCTGTAATTAAAAGTCCTTGGGTGATTCAAATGCTGAATATGCTTGATTGCTGACAAAATGGTCAGAGTTTCAAGCCCACCCAGCTGTGCCTCATAAGAAAGGCCTGAGGATCAACTTAAAGATAAATTAGCCTTTGCAAACCTCATGGAGGTTTCTACCCTGACATATGTGGGGTTGCCATGAGTCAGAGTCAATTTGATGGCAACTGGTTAGTACTATGATTGTCTACTCTCTGGTTCTCTATTGTAATTGGCGATATGCCTGGTTGTCAGTATGAATATTCAGACACATACATTTCTCCATCCCTCCATAATGTAGCATAGAATCAGACTTTCTATTCTCCCTTAGGTATAGTACTTTCTTTGACAATTAAAATTTGAGCCAAAGTGATGTGCCATTTCTAAGCAAATGCCTTAAAACTCAGTGCAATTGACCATGTTACTTTCCTTGTCACTGGTATCCTGTGACTTCATGATGTGACGAGGCCACCCAGGGATCCAGCAGTGCCTCCTACTGTCTTAGATAAGACATATTAAGAAAAAAATTAAATTTAAAAAAAAAGGAAAAAAAAGAAAGGTTGACATATCTGGTAAAGATGGTAACCTAGACAGACATACTATACAATCCTCTTCAAAAGAAGTATGAGAAAAGAGACATGACGGCAAAACCTGGAGCCCTGGGTCTCTAAATTTAAAAGAGAAAAAGTGAACTGAACACCAACAGTATGGGAGGCAGTCGTAGCAAGGGTATCCCTGGTGGCCCTTGGCTCCCTGGTTCATGGAGGAGCCTCGGGCCCATATTATGTGCCCAGCAGGGGCTGCAAAAACCTACTCAGTATGGCTGGAGCTGACCCAGGTTACCAATGCCCTGGGTCTGGCCATTTGGGGCTGTTTTTGAGCCAGCAGAGCAAGGCATTTGTGGGCTCTGAAGCCCTGGACCTGATCCTGCTTGTTTAGGGCTGTTTTTGAACCAGTAGAGCATGGGTCAGGATGGGGTGCATGCATTTTGGGGCTCTGAGGGCTGAGTCTGGCTAAGCTGACTTAGGACTATTTTTGAAACCGGCAGTGTCAGGGAACACATATTCACAGGCTCCAGGGCCCTGGGGCCAATTCTGCCAGCCTTGAGGCTGTATTTGAATTGGCAAAGCAATGGGGTTCATGCTTGTGTGGGCTCCAAGACCCTGGGACAGGCCAAGCCAGCCAAGGGCTGCGCTCTAAGTCAGCACAGTAGTGGGGTGCACACATTGGTAGGGTATATGGTCACGGATTCAACCACAACAGATTAAGGCTGTTTTTGAAGCAGCAGAGCACTGGGGCACATGCATTCATGAGTTTCAAGGCTCTGGGCCTGATTGTGCCAGCACAATTTTATTAATAATATTAATATCATTTTATTCCATAGTTCAATCATATCAAGCAAAATTTTACTATTGTTACCCCAATCAGTTTCCAAACATTCTTTTTCTACATGGACTCCTTGACATTGTCTCCCCTTCACTCCCCCCTCCACCACTGGACCCCCTCCCCACAAAACACTATTCTGGTTTCTGTCTCTACAGGTTCATGAATCCTGGGTTTCATATATGGAAAAACATAATAACACAACTTCAAGAGGGTGATACCTCTGAGATACACCTTAATATGAACACGCAAACATCAAACAGAACAATATAAACCAAAGATACAGACAGTTTAGGAAACCAGATCAGATCCAGCATGCATCTCACGGGGGCATCTACTGACACAGCTTTAACTGTTCAAGTCATGTTTATGCCTTTGTTCTATATTCATCTCTCCAAAGCTCTTGATTTAGTAACAACTTTTCTCCCATCCCTAAATTGTAGAGAGAGGGAATTCTTTGGAGCCTTATTTCCTATGTAGTTCCACATATGAATCTTGGGCTCCCGTGTCAACCGTAGCCTTCTGCACATGAAGTTCTCACAATTTAGGCTCTGATATGAATCCCTCTTTCAACTATGCATTATATGATTTACCATCCTTTGGTGACTGATGATGGTGTGCTTCTTCCATGTGGACTTAGTTGACATCTCTCGTAGGTGGCTTCTTGTTTAGAGACAAGCCTTTAAGACCACAGACACTATTTTATCTGTTGCCATCTACATTCTTCACCACATTTTGCCATAGGACCCATGTCTTCTGTGTTTTCTTCCTGAGGGTGAGTATTGAGCAGGGCCATGATGTAAGAGCTAATTATTCTAAGTTGAAGCTAGGATTTAGTACAAATCCAAACCCATTCCTGGACCTGTGTTTTTGGGGATTTTTGTTGTTGTTGTTTGTTGTTGTTCTTTTAATTTGTTCCTTGGGAGTTAATACATATTTCTTATCATTCTATAGTTCAATCTCATCAAACAGAATTGTACGATTGCTTCCATAATCAGTTCCCCAGGATATTTTTCCTTCCTGGTCTCCTTGATATGATCTCCCTTTTTAACATCCCCACCCCCTTATTCTCTGCCCCCACCCACCCATCCACCTGCCATACCCTTTTTCTATTTGCTGCCCTTACAGATTCATCAATCCTGGCCTTCATTGGCTGATAAACAGAAAAACAAATAACACAACTTCCTTAGGGTGACCCCCAATAACATAGTGCCTCTGGGATCCACCATACTATGAAAAGGCATAAAGAAAATGAAACAGAATATCCATCGCCCGTTTGTGGGAATGATACAAGGGGGTACCCGCCCAAACAGGAATTTCACTGGGTGAAGCAGAGCTTTCATAGTACAAATTTTTCCTGCTAGGCAAGTATTGGGCAACTCACTCTGAGTTAGTGCACCCAGTGGTGTCGCCTGGGAAAGTGCTCTCTGGTAGCTGAATTTTTTTCATAAAATCATTTTCACTGGAATTCATTTTTTGTGATGACTGATGTAAGAGAACAGCATGCGGCTGTGAAATTTTGTTTCCTGCTCAGGGAAAATGCCACAGGAGCTGTTGTGATGTTGAACACAGCTTACAAGGAGAGCACTAAAGTGTAAAACTCAAGCGTACAAGTGGTTTTCTCATTTCAAAAAGGTGAAATGTCAATTGATGACAAACCTCATTCTGGACGTCCGTCAACTTCTCAAACAGACCAAGTGTCGACTCATAATACATTTGGAGTTTGTCCTACCAGGCCAGACTGTTAATCAAGCTTTCTATTTAGCAGTTCTAAAAAGATTAAATAACAGTGTATGACAAAAAAGCCTGATTTGTGGCAGACAGAGGACTGCTTTCCCATCAGGACTATGCACCTTCTCATCCCGCCACCTCAGTGTGCCAGTTTGCAGGGGTGGGGCGGCGGCGGTGGGAGACAAAACCAGCATGCCTCTCTTGGCCCACACACCTTACTCACCTGACCTCACTCCATGTGACTTCCTTTGGTTTACATGAACAAAGATGGACATGAAAGGACAGCGGTTTGATGATGTAGAAGAGGTGAAGAAAAAAATGAGGGAGGTGCTGCCAAGCTATCCAAACATGAGTTTGAAAAATATTTCCGAGAATGGAATTGCAGATTTGACAAATGTTTTAAGTGTGATGCAGAGTACTTTGAAGGTGATAAGGTTGTTTTGTAAAAAAAAAAAAAATTAATACATAGCTCTGAAATGCAGCATATAGGGTGTTACTGAAGCAGGACCGTGATTGTCTGACTACTAACAGTTCACTCTTCTTGGTACAGCTGTCTTCTGCTTCCTCAGATACCATGTATTTTTTGACTTAACTCCTCAGTTTATAAGTATGTCTGAGGTAGGGCTTAGTTCATCCAGTGAATTAAGTTCCTACTTGAGTTCTCACTGGCATAACTTCTGGAGCATGCCATGCACCACAAAGATCCAGGATTTAGTGACCCAGTGCTCTCTGGCACCTGGCCTAGTTCCCTAAGATTCCCCTAGACTCCTGAGATCAATGTGGCCCATTCCTTGCAGGTCACCAAAGTCACTCCCCACACCACCACCACCTAGTGTCCCCCAAAGCAATTTCAGTCATTCTTCCCCTGACTTGGGGATCGGACATGGCTTTCCTACCAACAGACATGGCTTTTTGCTCCCCCAGACATGTTTGATACCTTTCCCCTCTGCTACACTGTCTTTCCCATAAGTCTCCCTCCTCCCTTTGACAGAGCTTTCTACATGCCCAGGGGATACTAATCATAGATTTACATGACAGCCACTCGTTAGACAGCAACACCCCCCCCTGCCCCCCATTCCCTAGCCATCTGTTCCCAGCTAATGCAAGGTGCCCTCCAGTCAAGTGATCTATAAAATACTTACCTAGAGTGGATGGTGTATTGTTCATTGGCACTGGTCAAGCTCTCTACCAGGCTGTCTTGTCCCCAGCTAGAACACTGAATGCCCTACAAGTCTGAGCTTATGCCATTCTGCTGCTTGTTCCTACATCAGTGGACTGATAAAGCATTTGACCTTTTGTGCTTGACTGACTTTGTTCAGCATAATGTCTTTCAGATTGCTCCGTGTTTTGAGGTATTTCATTGTTTTTTTAAGGGACACATAGTAATCCATTGTGTATATATCAGAGTTTATTTTATCCCATCTTCTACTAATGAGAATTTAGGTTGATTCCAGCTTTTTGCTATTGTGAACTGTGCTGTACTGAACATAGGGGAGCAAATGTCTGTTCATGATCCATTTCTTATTCTTATTTGGTATATGCCCAACAATGGTATTGCTGGATCATGTGGTATTTCAATCGTTAATGCTATTTTTAAACAGCAGACCAGCACTAGAGGGGCATGGACTACACATCTGTAAGCCTTGTGACAGCAGCTCCAGCAAACCCCCCACTCAGTGCCCAAGGAGGTTGTGAGTACTCTGAAGTTACCAGTTCTGACTTGGATTCTTTTCTTTCTTATTTGTCTTTTTCTCTGTGTGGCAATTTTGCTTTCTCTTTTGTCTTCTTGTTTGGTTTCATAAGCTACCAGAGGAGAATTACAGGGCACACTAGGGATAGAGTTATTTCTAGCCCCCCATAACCTTCTGGTATGCAAAAAGCCAGCACCTCCACGTTCACACACTTTTGGCTGCACTCGTATGGTGGGCCCCAGATCAGGACCTTAATACATATACTGTTAACAGAAAAAGAGAAAGTAGCAGCTGGCCCCTGCCTGGTCTGCTTTTTCTTTTTCTTTTTGCCTACTTACTTGCTTTAATTTTTTTTTTCAGTTTACATTTTTTTCTCTTTCGATCTTTCTTTATATTTTGCTTGCTAGCTTTTCTGATTGCTTGTTTTTTACTGCTGCATATTTGTCTTAAAAAGCACACACCCACACCTTCATCATTTCAAACAGCAGAGGCAACTGACATAGCCAGAGTCCAGTCACTCCCTCGGGACCAACTACTGGACACCTACTAGATAAGGACTACACCCACTCTAGAACCAATGACCAACAGTCACGTCAACAACTTAAATATTAATAATAATTCATGGTTTCTAAACCCATGATGACTCAGGGACAACAGATCATTACAATTAATACAAAGAAAAAAGACAAAACGACTCAAACAAATTATACAGAGTCAAAAAAGAAAGATAAGAAAGATAAACCATTGGAGCTACAAGGAAATGAATGCAGAAGAATAATTCTGGGGTAATTTCAAAGATGGAGCAAAAAGAGTTACAGAAATACTATAGAAGAACTGAAGAAGATACTACCGGGGAAATAGGACCAAATGAGTGAATAATCACTAAAAAACAGCCAGTAGAAATTCAGAATATTAATATTAGAAAATAGATAATACATTGAGGAGCAAAACAGCAGAATCAACGTACTGGGAGCATTAATTAGTAGGCTTGAAGACAATTCTCTCAATACCAAGCAACAAGAAAAATAACACATAGAAAGATATTTTTTAAGTCGAATTGTCCAAGAATTGCTGCAAGAAAATTTCCTGAACACCATGAAAGAGAAGAAAATAACCATACTAGTAGCTGGGGGGTAAACCCATGCAGGATAAGCCCCAAAAGAAATCACCACACAAGATTTCCAAAAGCAAAGACAAAGAAATGATCCTGAGAGCACCATGAGAAAACCAAAAGGTTATCTACAAAGGGGAACCAGTAAGCCTCAACTCTAATTTTTCAGCAGAAACAATCCCCGCAAGAAGGAAATAAAACACTGAAAGGAGAAACTTACCAACCAAGAATCATTTATCTAGTAAAACTGTACCTCAAATATGAAGGAGAAATAAGGACATTTCCAGAGAAGGATAAGTTAAATAAATCTGTGAAAACAAGATTAAAAAGATACTAAGAGGAGTTCTCTGAACAGAGAATCAACAAAACAGCAGAAATCAAACTGAACTCCACATACAAAACAGCACTCACTACCTATAAGTCACTTCAATAATCATAGTAATCAAAGTAAAAGAAACTTTTAAGATTAAAAATATAAAGCTAGAGATATTTATTCAAAATTAAGATATTTTTAAAATATAGTGAGAAAATGATATAGATAAAAATTATAATGAAGATGAAGTCAAAAGATTTCAAGAGAGAATGTTTTAAACTTTGGAGGAGAGAAATAGTAACAAGGTAACCTGAAATAATATGGATAAACTTCACCAAAATAAAAATATAATGTCTACTTGCCTAATCATCCTCCCTTCTCCATAAAGATGCGGGCTCTTTGCTTTGGGTTGTCGTTAGGTGCTGTTGAGTCGGTTTCTGACTCATGGTGAACCTACGCACAGCAGATGGAAATCCTGGCCGGTCCTGCACCATCCTCACAATTGTTCTTAAGTTTGAGCTCATCTGTGAGCTAATCTAAGTAGCACTCTGCCAACCCACCTTAATGACGGTCTTCCTCTTTTTGCTGCCCCACCACGTTGCCAAGCATGAGGTCTTCCTCCAGGGACTAGTCTCTCTTGATGTGTCCAAAATATGTGAGATGAAGTCTCACCATCCTTGCCTCTAAGGAACATTCTAGTTGTACTTCTACCATGTCAGATTTTTTAATGTTCTTTTGGCAGTTTAGGTTACTGTTGATATTCTTCCCGAGCACCATAATTCGAGTGTATTAATCCTGCTTCAGTTTTCCTTATTCAGTGCCACACTTTCATGTGCATATGAGTTGACTGAAAATACCATGGCTGAGGTTGGGAGCTCCTTAGTCCTCAAAGTAATATCCTGATTTCCAACACTTTAAAGAGGTCTTGTGCAGCAGGTTTACCTAATACAGTAGCTGGCTCCGTGCATACACTTTTTAATGAATTAAAAGAACATGTACAAAGACTCAGAGGGAACAATACATGCTTCTGAAGCAAAAAACAGTTCAGGAAGGCGGTTGCCTCCAGGGGAGAAAAGAGAAGATGGAGAGAAGAAGAAAGGGTAGGAGCTAAGGCTTGATCAGCCATAAAGAGAAAAGAAGTCCTGACAGGTGGCAAAATATGAGTGAACCTCAAAATCTGTATACTAAGTGAAATAAGTCAGCCATAAAAATATGTTGCATGATTTCACTATTATAAAATATCTAGAGTAGGCAAGTGTAGAGAGGCCAAAGTTTATTAGTAATTGACAGGGGTTGGAAAGAGGAAGAAAGGGGGAGTCATTTCTTGACAGTGATGAAATAATTTGGAAATGGATGGTGAAGTGGTTGATTATAATCAATGGCACTGAACATGCAAAGAATGTCGATTTTGGCAAATGTGTGGTTATGTATTTTTACCACAAAAATATATGTGTATGCATTTGAATTAAGACTGAAGAGGTTGATGTGAGTCACGTCAAGCAGCCACTTATTTTGAAGTGAAAAGTCTTTGATTCACTTTTGACAAGAGAATGGTATGATCCAATTTTCATCACACGTTTCTTCTGTGTGGAGACTGCAGGAAAAAGCAACTTTGAAGCCGGAGGAGGACCTTAGGAAGCCACTTTGTAGTCCGGGAAGTACATGCTGATGGCATCCACTAACAGTGTGGCCAGCGGGACTGGAGAAAATTGGATTCACTTGGAAATGGGAAAATGAGAAGGAGGACTCAATAAGAAAATGTCCAGTCCTTTCCTTTTGCTTCTAAATGATTCCACCGTCACTTGTTCAGAGCTGTGCGTCTCCTGACCGAGAGATTTTAATTTATTGAAAACAGCTGGACCCTGTCTTACGATCTCCCCTTTCCTCTTCCCTGTGCGTGTCTTTGTAGATCATGTTCCCAAAAAGAGAACACGGAGCAAGGTTCTAGACGTGCTACCATGTGCTAGTGTTATGCCATCTGTCTCAGTCATTTCTTATTAATCACAGCTTTTAAAGGTCCTTTTAATTTTTTAGTTGTCTACAGCCTTCTTCCAATGTCTGAATTCATCTTAAGGACTCAGCCATTCCGTTTATAAGTGGTATTGCCGATATCAACCTGTTTAAATTCATCCCTGATGAATTTCCATCATTCCTCTGATACTATTTTTGTCCTCATTCCTGAGATCTTTTTTGTAATTTACGAGTTATTGGGAGTTAATACATATATCAGATCATTCCATAGTTCATCACGTTGAGTGATATTGTACAATTGCTACCACAGATCTTAAGGGTGTGCCCTTTATTTACTCCTCAACTGGCTTAGCACATGTCGTGGCTAGACATTTTCTAGGCACTGCAAGTAAATGACAGCTTATACATGGCTCCTAAACTCAAAAAGCCATGCTGGTGTTAGATGCCGTCACGTCCATCTTAACTCACAGCAACCCCGTGTAACAACACACAACTACCCCATAGGTTTTTCTAGGCTGAAATGTTTATGGGGGTGGATTGTCAAGTTGGTCATCTATGGAGCCACTTGGTGGGTTCAAACCACCAGCATTTCTGCTATTTGCCAAGTGCCACGTGCCGTGGCACCCCTGGGGATGTCTTTTCAATATGCCCTCTCAAACTCTCCAATTCACTGCTCTCAAGTTGACTCAGATCCTTGCCCACCCTAAAGAACAGAATAGAACTCTCCGATGGGTTTCCCAGAGTATAATCTCTATAGGAGTCCAGAGCCTCAATGGTTCTCCATCAGACAGGCTGATGGTTTAGAACTGCTGACCTTGTGGATAGCAGCCCAACTCGTAACCTATGACATCACCCAGGTTCCTTTCGATAAAGAAGCACATGTAAAGGCTGACCAATAAATGTACTAAAGCTATGCAAACTGGTCCTTTAGAAACTCCAAGAACTCTCTTTCACGTAAGAGGGGCTTCTGATCTGAATATTGAAGGTCTAATAGACATCTGACATGTGAAGAATATATGGAAAACTGAACAAGTGAGAGAACAACATAAGATGATACGATCAGATGTGTCTTCTGGAAAATAGCTTCTACAATCGGATTGGTTTCTTTGGCTGTCTCTCACTTGTCTTCCTCATCAGTATCTTTTGTTTTCTTCCGTATCCTTTGAGCATCGCTCCAGTATTTTCTCCGTGACTGAAGAACTGGCAGGAACAACAGGATGTAATTTTTGCTCAGCTTGTTTTGCTCCACCAACCACAGTGACTCTGTGGGTTTGCACAGACATGTCCTGACTGAGTAGATCTGCATAGGTGCTAGGCTGAATCATCATAAAGCTGGCAGTGGGAATTCAACCAGACAACTTGTCATTTGTGAAAAATGCCACTCTTCGCTCACCAATTCCTAAAGCCACGTCATTAGACAAAGACAGCCACACTAAGAGCTAAGGAAACTCACATGAATCACACATCCTTAGATGTCAGGGGGGAAAATTAACTTTTATTTCCAGCACCCTTTAGGGTTTATGCTTTATTCTTAGTGGGCCTTGAACTTGTGCAGCCTCACTGCATATAACTTGCCAGCATTTCTCCTTCAGATCCCAAAACCTCCCTTGTGGAGCAAAGCCACACACACAGCAAGGCTTGCTCACGCTCCATCTATCGCTAACTCATAAATTCTTAATTCTCCCATCTCCAAGAAACACACACTGCTTTCCCAGCCTCAGAAAGCAAGGGTTTCTTAAAGTACACATTGAGATAACACTCCTTAAAGAGGCCAACAGCCCATTCTCATCTGTCTCTGGGGAAACCATAAATGCACACCTATCTAATCGGTCTTCTCATTAGCTATGATGGAAGAGACAAGAGGCAGGGGACAAAGAGCTTCAAGAGGAAAAGAGTTGAAAGCAGATCTCTTGCCCTGCCAGAAAAAGCTTGTTTGTTTTTTTAACCTTTAAACAGTCCCTATTGAACCTGTCATCCCCAGGTAACAGCAGGCAGTTCCAGGAGCACCATGGGACAGACTGAAGATCTTCGGGCTCCCTCCAGGCAGGCTGGCTTCCTGGGAAAAGCACGCTGCTTGTCAGGAGGCCTCCTCGCCCACTGCAGAGAAGAAGCCGGGTGGCTGCATCCACAAACAGCCTGACAGCACCCTCTCCAGAGACCCCGGATGATTACAGTTTACCCTTGTCCTGGTGCTCAATTACCTTGTTCTGACTCTGTGACAGTTCTGATGGCTACACCGTTTGAGGCAAGGAGCCTGGGTACAGGCTGCTACCTGCATGGGCTGTCCCTAACTGTGCCGCTAAAGCCAGACAAACCCTGTCAGAGGAGATAAAGTCCTCTGCAGACAGAGGTCAGAGACGCATCCCATGGCCAGCTGGTGAGGTTGGGTTCAGTTCAAGGGCAGGATCAGCTGACAGCAGGACTTGATGTTGCAGGGGACACAACCAACGATGCTGTGAGGGGGGAAGTGGCAGAAAGAGAAAAGCCCACCCTGCCAGATGCATAATGCTCCAGGAGAGAGGCTGGCGGGAAGTGACAAAGGAAAGAAGAGGGTATCCTCAGTTGTGAAAGTCAAGGAGACAAACGCCACACGCACACTTATTTTGCCATTATAAACCCCCCAACAAGAAGCTACAGCACTCAACCTGAGTGTCATTAAGCGCAATATCTACGATGTGCTCAATACAGCACTCGGTATCATCACGGTTCTAAAAACACAATATGTGACCCCAACCTGAGCCACTTTACATGGTAGCTCATGAGGTCAGATATACGTACACACATACAAACCTATGCATACCCACACATGTATGCATATATGCATATAGATGTATATGTGGTATGTCTGCATGTGTTGGTGGTGGTGGTGTCCCATCGGTTCTGACTCCTGGTAACCCTGTGTGTACAACAGACTAAAGCGTTGCTAGGGTCTGCATTTCATCACAATTCCTCTCGTGTTTGAGTCCGTCATCGCAGCCACTGGGTCAATCCATCTCCTGGAGGGCAGTCCTCTGAGTCACTGCCCCGCCACTCGCTTTACCAAACACGATGTCCCTCTCCAGGGACAGGTCTCTCCTGATAATAGGCCCACAGAATATGAGACAAAGTCTCACCATCCTAGCCTTTAAGGAACATTCTGGCTGTACTTCTTCCAAGACACATTTATCTGTTCTGCTGGTGGTTCATGGTACTTTCAATATCCTTTGTCAGTCCTGTAGCTCAAACGCATCGATTTGCCTGTGGTTTTCCTTATTCAATGTCCAACATTCACACAAATATGGGGCAATTGAAAATACCGTGGTTTAGACCAGGTGCACCTTAGTCCTCAAAGTCACATCCTTGTTCTTCAACATTTTAAAGCGGTCTTATTCAACAGATACATGTCGTGTATCTCTAACCCCAGGTCTATTGTGAAAATGGTTACCAAGCTCAGCTGCTCTAACCATAAGGTTAGGGTTTTTAAGTCTACCTAGAGGTGCATGCAAAGAAACACCTGGTGATCTCATTCCAAAAAGGCAGCTCTGGAAAACAGTGCTGTCTCTGACACACGTAGGGCTGTGGGAGTCAGAATAGACTCGAAGACACTGGCATACTCCCAGTGGGAATTTGAAAACCAAGATGAAAGCTGAGAACAGACAGGCTGGATGAACAATCTGGAGGAGAAAACAACGGGACTGACAGTTCCGGGGGGACATGGGAGA
>NW_022103897.1:1048414-1067572 GCF_000313985.2 Echinops telfairi | reverse complement strand
AATGATGAGGGCAATGAATGTACAAATGCGCTTTACACAATTGATGTGTGTATGGATTGTGATAAGAGTTGTATGAGCCCCTAATAAAAATGACTTAAAAAAAAAAACAGAAAGAAAGAAAGCTGAGAAGAAGAAGGGCTCAGAGAGAAAGGCCCAGCCAGGGAATCACAGTGAAGTTACTTCACGGCTCCTTCAAGGACCTTTTACTCTTTGGGACGTGTACTTATATAGATTAGGATGCTAGCTGCTCTCTTCTTTTTCCGGCTGTGTCTACCCTAAGGCACACCTGGCCCCAAGCTGATGAGGAGAGTGGGCAAGTTTCCACTGGAGGCATGTGAAGACAGTTAACAAGGGTTTGTTATCTAACTTTTCTTCTGGAAATGACCAGACTCAGGGATCCTGACAACTTTGTCAAACCCCAGCTTTTTGTCTTCATTCACCTCCTACGCAATCAATTAGATGTAAGTGATAGAAACAACTTAATATCTTATGACTCCCCAAATTAGAAAGGTGGGCTTTAGCCTTGTAAATAGTGACCCTGAAATCAATTTATTACCTGTGTGAGCTTAATCAACTTATTTCACCTAAGTTTTCACTTAACTGCAAATGCTGACATAAGAACTAAAAAGAGACATTACATAGAAACATAGTGTCTGGTACTGGGTGTATGATTAATGGTTGGTTAGCTGGTTGTGTGATCAGTGGTTGCTTTCCTCTTAACTGGGTTAGTCCTCTAATAGTGATTCTGAATGCTTTATTCAGTGTAAATTTGTCTTTATGGTCTCTAAATTTTTAATGCGTATATCCATCTCCTATTTCATTCTCACTTCCATTCTTTGAGTTAAAGCAAGGTAGCACCTTGACCTGTGTCTTGAAGGTGCTTGGAGTATAAAGGGTTGAGGGAGCGAGAAGGGTGAGTAATAGGAATAGATGTGATCTGCTCGCTGGAGAGCTAAGGGATTCCACTTGACCAGAATAGAACATGAATATTGGGACTTTGTATGCCATTTGTACTTCTTATGGGCCCCTCATTATTATTCATAAGCCATTTGGAATGACAGATGGATTGTATCTATTTTTCTTTCCCTCAGATCTCCTCTAATGTGCTTAAGCACTAATATGGCATTTTTTATAATTGGCAAGATAACAGGTGATGTTGACTCTGTCACAAATACTGCCATCTGATGACACATCAAAAACATCAGCATGTTCTTGGCTTAGTCAATCCCTAACTAATCCAGGCGAGAAAGGTAAAAAGGTTCATTGTGTCCCTTTCTAGATACTATCTCTTCCTTACTACCGTTTCTTACCATGAACATACCCTCTCAGGCACTTTGGGAATTCAAATAACTATATTCTTTCACGAAAATTTAAAATTATTATTTTAGGCACAGGAAGGGATCCTGGTGGTCAATCGTTCAAATTGCCATTATTTCAAGTGAGAACTCAGAAAGCTCTGGGAGTTGATGAGGCAGATTGAAGACTACAGCCTTCTTCTTTCCATGCAATCGCCCACACAGCTTGTTCAGTAGGGCCCTGATTACAAGCTAGTTTTGTCTCATCATTTCTCTAAGACCACTTATACCTGTGAGGCTCTGTTGCTGTTAGAGGTCGTTGAATTGGTTCCAACCCATGAGGGTCCCATGTATACCAGAACAAACCACGACCTGGTTTCCTGCCCTCCTCACAATTGTTGCCATGGCTCAGCCCGTTGTTGCGGCCACTGGATCAATCCATCTCATTAAGGATCTTCCACTTTTCACTGACCCTCTGCTTTACAAGCACAATGTCCTTCTCCAGGTGTCCCTCCTGGTAACATATGTCCAGTATATAAGATGAAGCCTTTCCATCCTTGCTTCTAAGGAGAATTCTGAGTGTACTTTTTTCAAGACAGATTTGTTTGTTCTTCTTGAAATCCACGGTATATTCAATGTTCCTTTCTAACACCACAGTGCAAAGGTATCAATTCATCGTTGTTCTTCTTACACATTGTTGAGCTTCGGATGCATATGAGTGGACTAAAGATGCCATGACTTGGGCCAGGCACACCTTTGTCTTCAAAGTGACATCTTTATCTTTTTTTTTAATCTTTAAAAAGAATTTTTGCAGCAGATTTGGCCGAACGTGATATATTATTTCATTTATTGACTGCTACTTCCATGGGCATTGATTGTGGATCCAAGTAAAATAAAACCCTGACAACTTCAGGATTTTCTCCAAATTCTCCAATATTTTCTCCATCTTTCATTATGCTACTTACTGATCCAGTTGTGAGGATTTTTGCTTTTTTAGGCTGATTTAATTTGTGCTGAAGTCTTTGATCTTCAATAAGTACTTCAAGTTTTGTCTGCCTTCAACTGGGCTCTGGGACCCAATTCTGACATTATATACATATATATGTATATGTATGTATGTATGTACATTTATACAATGATACCATGCTTTCTGTAGTTAAAAGGCATCCTGATAAGCATTGGACTGCTAACTGCAAGTTTGATGTGTTCAAAGTCACCAACCACTCCATGAGACATAAAAGAGGCTGCCTGCTCCTGTAATGACTTACAGTCTCTGAAATCCTGTGTCATTGCCTCTATGGCCATGAATTTTCTCTAATTGAGGGCAAGGCTTTTTCTAGCTCACATTCTCTTGCTGCTACCTTCTTAGGCAATATCTTCCCTTTCCACATCTAGGTGAATGATCCCCAGAACAAATAAACAAGTCATAAAAATTTAGAATGTGAAATAGACTTACTGGTCATTTAGTCAGCAACCCCATTGTCCTACTGTTAGAGAAATTGAGCCCCCCAAAGATCCAACCATGCCTAAAATGGCATAGCTCACCGAAAAGAGTCAGACTGGCACACAGGCATCAAGCAAATATCATAATTAGAGTATAACGCAGTTGCTGAGAATACCCAACTGCAAATTCAGCACAACAGTGTGCCTGAAAATTAAAAGAACCTCATAAGAAGCATTGCAAAGAAATTGTTATTTGGTGGTGGTCGTGTTGATTCTGATCCATGGTGATCCAGCATGTGCAAATGAGAACTGCTTCATAAGGTTTTCAAGACTAGCATTTTGGAAGCAGATTGTCAGGCCTCTCTTCTGAGGCACCACTAGATAGGTTTGAACAGCGCTCTTTTGACTAGCAGTGAGATGTTTATGTTTGCACCACCCTGGGGCCCCTTACAAACAAATACATACATACAGAACAATGGTAATGATTAAGACCTTTATTTATCTCACAACAGAGAGGCTGTAGACCCAGGTTTCCTCAATACAGCAATATTTATTGGCCTGAATCATCGTGGAAATTTATAGGTCTGAACAGCTACTTGGGGGGGAGTGGAGGGGGAAAAGAACCATGAAAATATTTACTAGATTTTATATAAGAAAAAGAATGCCTCTGAATAAAATGCAAATAAGGAACAGTCTACATTTTATTAGCACTTCAAAGTCAATTATTATTTCATGCCAGAAATGAAAGTAATGATATTGTCAGGCTCTTAGCAATAAACTTACACAATTCTAGCTCTTAGGTCACTTCGTAAGCTGTTAGAGGCCAGTAGACCACATTGTAAGTAAGAATAATTCTTCTAAATGATGGATAAGACATGCAATAAAATCTCCCCATGCATCTCTGCCATTAAAGAATGGCATTGTTTACAAGGAAGATTTGTTTATAAATTAAGAGTGTTGGGCAGAAAAGGAATGTGGGAATTATCATCCTATTGCCCTTCTCCCGCAGAGGGTCCTCTGATAAGTGGCCTTTATATCTGCTTGTGCGAAATAGCTAAATTACTGCAAAAATATCCTCCCTGAGCTCCTGACTCACAACCGCCCTTCTCATCCAACCTACATTCCTCTGTTGAAGCATTCTGCCTGAAAATGTCCTGTTAACAGTGCCAGCCCCTGCTCAAAATCCTCAGTGACTCAAGGGCACAGAAATCCAGAGATGCTGCTGTTGTTAAAAGTGCCATCCAGTCATTGCGACCCACAGCAAGTGGATGGAGAGCAGAACACACCACCTCGCCGGCTTGCGCCATCCTCACAATCGTTACGTTTGAGCCCATTGTTGAGGTCACTGTGACAATCCATTTCATTGAGGACCTGACTCTTTCTCACTGCCCCTTTATTTTACCAGGCACTGGTCTCTCCTGCCATGGTCAAAGGACATGAGACAAAGTCTTGCCATCCTGGTCTCTAAGGAGCATTCTGGCCAACCTTCTTCCAAGACAGATGTGTTTGTTCTGGTATTCCATGGTACCTTCAATTTTCTTCGCCCGCACTAGGAAGTAGTGTTTGGACAGGATCGTATTCACAACCTCCTAGGGACCTCAGAGCACAGAAAGACGAAGATCAGGTTGGAAAAAAAATTTTTTATAATCTCTAGCATTCTTTTTCTTTCTTTCGTTCTTTTGAAGCTGTCACTGAGTTGATGCTGCCACGGAGTGGAAGCCCACATGTTTTAGAATCAGAGTGAGCTCCTTAGAATTTACGGTGGCTGGGTTCTTTCCAAAGCGGATCGCTAGGCTTTTCTTCCAAGGAGCATCTGGGTGGATGGGATAGTTACATAACTAAGTGCATGTCAACTTGAAGATATATACAAGTGTAGGGCTGGTATTCAACCTGTCAATCAGGTTAGAGCCTGATGGTGCCCCCTTGTGGATGTGACATTCTCATATGGAGGGCCCTGGGAACCTCTCCTCTCTCTGCCTCCACCTGGCTGACTGATTGCTGCCAGAGCCATGCAATATTACCACCACCATTGGATCCATATGACTTTACACCCACCAGCCTGTAATATGCCTGCATTCTGCATCATTGTATGTGACTGTGTGAGTCTGAAGAGTCCCTTATGGACTATTATCAGACTGAAGGACTTGAGTTGGACTTGGCTGGGACGTTGAGATATTTAGTTTATTGTGCCATCCTGGCTGATAAACACAAGTGGGATTAATTGAAGGGTGGAGGGATAAATGGCTCGGTGGAGCCTCGCCTTTCTTGTCTCTTGCTCTCTCATCATCGGACCAGTGTGCGGCTGCCTTGCTTGTTCTGTGCCTCAATTTACAGGCTACACTACCTGTGGGACACCTAGCCTGTGAACTGTGTCGCTGTAAGTTGAGGTACCTTTAAGACCACACGATTGAAATTTACATCTCTAGAGCTGAGGACTGACAGTTGGTGACCTGGCTGACAGTTGGTGACCTGCCTGGCTGTTTTTCGGCCTCTGCTGGGATAGCCTAGCTCTCTCTCTCTACAGAGGACTACCAGACGGCCCTCAAGACTTGAAGGACTGCTAGTGTCTCACAACTCTCTCACAGGAGTGAGTTGCACTGAGCCATTTGTACTGCTTTATAATTTAACTGTTCATTTCTTGTATTATGTATCTATTTGTTTATAGTTTAACAGTTCATTACTTGTGTTATATATCTATCTGTTTATAATTTAAAAGTTCATTTCTTGTGTTATATATATCTATCTTTATAAATATATATGTAAAATTATCAGCAATCTGATTTTATCTTTCTAGAGAACCCTGTCTAACACAGATGTTTTCTAGATACATAATCACTTCTTGATATAAAACCCCCTATAATCCATGTACGAATAACTCTGAGTTTGCTTCTCTAGGCAACCTGGCCTAAGACAGTGGGTTTGAACTTCCAGCCTTTTAGTTAGTAGCCAATTGCCTAAATATTTATGCCACACAAGGACTCCATTTATTATTCTAGTAATGCCAAGTGAATTATAGGTAGGCTGATTTTTATGCTTTAGTTCTCCAGCATGTCAATGCCCACCTATTAGTATAGTTAATAGCACCTCCCTTGCACTCTCAAAAGGATCCTATTTTTTTGGACAAGAAGTGGTATTATAACTCTTCTTATGGGTATTATGATATCACCAGCCTAATGCTAACATAAGCTATTTTACCAAATATTATAGAGGCCACAAAGAATTCTTCAATTCAGTGCACCACAGTCTTCCAGTGGTGGAGGTACTTCCTCCACCGAGTGCCACAGCTAAAGCAGGGCAGTGAGAAGGAGGGTGAGCAGAATAAATCAGTTGCCTGATGCAAACTCCACCTTCTATCCTGGAATTACATCCCATCATTTCCTTGGGAACTCGTGGGGCCTGGTGACACTCCATCCACAAATACAGAGGAATTCAGGCTTTACTACGTATCCTGATTCTTGACTGCCGCCTGTGTATCTAGTATTGCTAGGTCAAAGACCCAAAATTATTCCAGACCCATGAATTAGGCAGAAGAGTGGTGCTAAATTGTCCACAAGGTACAGAGAGAAGACTGTCACTAAGTAGTTGACAGTAGCTGTTAAGTCAGCTCTGCCTCATGGGGACCTTATGTATAGCAGAAGAAAGGATGGACTGTTCCTGGGCTAACTTCATCGTCACTGGGATATTCACATCCGTCATAGCACAGCTCTAAAAGCCTCACCGCCCAACACTTTATGAAAAAAACATTGTCTTGTGATCTATAAGTCTTACTGGCTCTTTTTTTTTTTTATCATTTTATTGGGGGCTTGTACAACTCTTATCACAATCCATCCATCCATCCATTGTGTCAACTACATTGGTACATATGTTGCCATCATCATTCTCAAAACATTTGCTTTCTACTTGAGCCCTTGCTATCAACTCCTCATATTTCCCCTCCCTCCCCTATCCCCCTTCCCCATGAATCCTTGATAATTTATAAATTATTAATATTTTGTCTTATCTTACACTATCTGATGTCTCCCTTCACCCACTTATCTGCTGTCCATCCCCCAGGGAGGAGGTTATATGTAGATCCTTGTAATCTGTTCCCCCTTTCTCCCTCACCTTTCCTCCACCCTCCCAGTATCACCATTCTCACCACTGGTCCTGAAGGGCTCATCTGCCCTGGATTCCCTGTGTTTCCAGTTCCTATCTCTACCAGTGTACATCCTCCAGTCCAACCAGATTTGTAAGGTAGAATTGGGATTATGATAGTGGGGGAGGGGAAGCATTTAAGAACTAGAGGAAAGTTGTAGGTTTCATCATTGCTGCACTGCACCCTGAATGGCTCATCTCCTCCCTGCATCCCTTCTGTAAGGGGATGTCCCATTGCCTACAGATGGGCTTTTTTGAAGTAACTGTCAAGACTCCCATTCTAGTCTCTCTTAGTCTGTCAGCTCCACTGAAACCTGTTCACCATGGGTGACCCTGCTACTATTGGAAATACTAGAGCCATAGCTGTATCACAGCACCAGAAAAACATTGCAATGCAATAAATTGACAGGCAGTTTTCTTTTACCACCCACTTGTCACCAGGAGATCCTGGCGAATATTTTTTTACAAGTAGTATGTATTTAACCATGCATAATCATGGATTTAATCATGTATGATGTTACACAAAGTGGTCTAACTCCTTGATGTTTCAATGAAGGACCTAGAATACTACCCCTGTCCGTTCCTATTGAAGTTGCTTTAATAAAAAGAAATTATAAAATTTTGGGTCCAATTCCTCTATAAATATACACACAGTTATTATCATTTTGTGCATTACCTCCAAATCTTTATAACACATATAACATTTCACTGTCTGCATCATAGTGTACATATAATTTTTATTAAGCTTTGATCAAAGCTATTTTCAAGGTTGTAAATTGCAATTGTAGGACCTTCACATTATTTTTTAATGGACATATTACAATTTAGTGAATCATTTCCCTGGTGATCATAATTAATTTTCTTCCTCTGTTATTAACTCAAAGAACTTTGCTAATCATAGAGAATAATCAAATATGTAAATAAATTATTTCACTGAGTAGGGAAAAGTAGCTTTGTTTTGAATTTCAAATGATCTTCTCTGACACATATTTGAACAGCTATTAAAACAACAACAACAACAACAACAAACGATCAAATATGACATGGCGGAAGTAGAGCCAGAATGCTCCCTGGACATGAGCATGGAGAGACTTCATCTCACATACTTTGGACATGTTACCAGGAGACACCAATCCTTAGGGAAGGCCTTCACATTTGGTAAAATAAGGAGTCAGCAAAAAAGGAAGGCGTTTAAAGAGATGGATCAACACAGTGGTTGCAACAATGGACTCAGAGTAGCAGTGACTGTGAGCATGGAGCAGTACTGCACAGTGTTCGAGCTGTTTGTGCATAAAGCTGCTATGAGCTGAAACCCGCTCCGCAGCACCAGCAAAAACAGTAGCAGCAGTACCTGAATCGCATGCTAGCCACAAACTTTGAATTAAAATAAACTAAAAGAGAGAGAGGAAGAAAAAGTGGGGTGAAAGACAGCCAGAAAAGGCAGAAGAAGGATGAGAAACGTGGGACAGAGAGCGGAAAAAAGAATTCATTAGAGTTTGTCAGTCAACAAACTGCTAATGAATCACACAGCATGCTTCAGAGCCTGGGTTTGGTACTGAAGATCCAGCAGGAAAGAAAATCAACATGGAACACACAGGTTGGCCCCGAGCACTTGGCAAGTGGAGAGAGAAACCACAAATAAAAGGAGGTTCTGTAGTAAAAAGTTGCGGCTGTGAGCACATAGATAGAGAACACAAGAAGGATAAAGTTTTTTGCTCAGGTTAAAAGAAGGGGAGGGAGAAGATGGAACAAGGAGCAAAGAGGGAGGGAAGGACTTATAATTATCAGAATAAATGGAGGGTCTTACTTCTGGTCTGACATTTGCTTCATGTAAATGATAGAAATACCACACCAATTTATCTGAATACATGCCAAGTCTCTCCATGAATTATAATAAATGTCAGCATCATTCTAATATTTAAAAACAAAAGCTATCTACAATTCAGGCATGACCCTTTTCCTATTGTCCTACTCCATCGCATAAAAAAAAAAAAAAATCCCTGCCTGGCCTTTCTGTCCTTATACACTCCATCCCACCTAGCTAAACCACTTTTCTCCACACAAAACATGATCTCTAGTGAGGATGCCCTATAGAAAACAAGCACAGTGGAATAAAGTTTCAGTAACAGAGGAGTAGCTTGTATTGGAATAAAACTCCCACAGATAAAAATTAAAATTTCTGGGCAACATTGTTAAGAATTTAAAAAAAACTATTTGAGGAAATTAGAGAATCAATAAAAGCATATATAGATTGATGAGTACTCCACCTTTGAACAAAAAAGAAATTATGGTATGGTGAACCCAAGAAGGTAGACTAGGCAGATAGTCTACCTGGTCTCTCTGTGACACAGACCCAAGAAATCAAGAGAAACAAACACAGATGACAATCATGGAACCCTGAGTTTCAAAGGGAAGAACAAAGAATTAGAACAAATACCGACTAGAAGAAGAAACTGAATGAAAACCATGAACAAGGAAACATACAGAGCAGTGAATTTCCAACTCGCCCAATACAGTGTGGCTATTTTGAATTATCACAAGCAGTATTTCAATCAGGACAGGGACCAGATAACCATCTCTATCATCCAGGTCTACATGGGCATCCGTATCAGTGATTGGTGATCAGAGAGGTGTGATCTCTCTTGTTACCTACACAACCTGCTTGTGATAAGAGACATAGCTCTCCCCTCATCCTCAAATTCCCAGATGCTCACTACTAGTTTTCACCTACCTCTCTGGTCAGATGACCAACCCACTCTCCTCATTGCACTCCTACAGCAGTCTCAATGAATTAGATTCAGCATCCCTACTGCCTTTGCTGACATCTACATGATGTCCCATTCATAGCTAGCAGCCTGCATTCCCATGAAGTGGGCACTGTGCTCACACCACCATCAATACCTATCCTCACTGCCTCCACAATTGGTAACATACACACTCACAGAACAGGTGCCAAACTCTTCTGGAGGTCATGTGTAGCAGCTAGTAGTTCTAACAGTGCATGCTACTTTTTTCTTGCTTGTTTTTTTTAATCCATTAATTTATTCCCTTTCTAACCATTTCTTTCTTCTTCCCTTTTTTTGCATTCTATTGAGAGCTCTTACAGATATTATAATAATCCATAGTTCAATTAGATCAAACAAAACTGTACAATATTTCTATTTCACCATCATTTTCAAAACATTTTCTTTCTTCTTGAACTCTTTGATATCAGCTGCCCTTTGTCCCCTCCCTCCCCAACCCTACCCCCAGGACCCCTTGTTATTTTATATATATGTTTGCTGTATCTTACACCATCCAAGGTACCAATTAATCTACAAATCTGTTATCCACTCCCCTCAAGTAGGGTTATATAGTCATCATTGCGATCAGTTCCCCCTCCACCACCCCCTTTCTGCCCCCTCTTCTCTTTCTATACCTCCAGGGAACCAATGTTCCCATTACTATTTCTAAAGGGTTTATCTATCTTGTATGCCCTGCATCAAATGATCTTAATTATGCAAATGAATATATGCAGCTCTCACAACATTAATGAGGTAAAACTAAGATCATAAGAGTAAGGGTAGAAAATATTAAAGAACATAAAGTTATGTCCTTATCTTTTTTCACTCTTCTCCCCTATCACAATATTTTTTTCTTCCACCAGTTGAGAGCCAGTGACTTTACCTAGCCAGACATTCTACACTATAGTCCCACAAGCTGGACAAGTGCCACCATCAACCCCAGCACTGGATCAATGACAGACAGTGAAAACCCCTTCTCAGGTTGTGTTCTGCTACTTTCCACAACCAGTGATAAGAGACGCAGGCCCACAGTTCCATCCAATACCAAATCCACTCAGAAACAGGTGCTGAGTGTCTCAGTGCTACCAAACCAGTGACCAGAATACCCACCGATCCCATTGCTCGGACACAGTAAAACAAAACAAAACAAGTGAAATAAACTGATGTACAATCAACAAGTATACTCAATTCACCAAGTGGTAGTTACAGAATTTCATGTCGACTTGTTAAATAGATTATAGGGGCAGAGTCTACCTTTTCAATCAGGTCTCAGCTTGATAACATCATTTGGATATGTGACAGAGATAAATAGTTCACTAGAGGCCATGCACTCTCTCCCTGTGAGACATTCCTGTTGACAAGGCACATGGAGCTACACTGATGGTTCCAGAGGCCTGGAGCTGGAGGAGCCACATGGAGACCCACGCCAGCACTGAGATGAGATGCTTCCATCACCGCTGGATCCACAAGGCTTTGCACCCACTGGCCTGTGATCTTCCTGCATTTGGTGCAATTGTGTGTGCTACATGAGTCTGAAGAGGAATTTATATACTGGTATCAGACATATGGGCTAATATCGGACTTATGGACTTGATCTGGACTGGGCTGCATGTTTTCTCAATATACAATTGCTCTTTTTTATAAAGCTCTTTCTTATTTACACGTGAGTTTCCCTGAATTTGTTTCTCTAGCTAACCCAGACTAACACACACCACAATGTCTCAGAGACTATAGACACCTTCAAATTACACACATACACATACACCAAAAATAAATGAAAAAGAATCCCTAAGACAAAATGGCTCAAGTCCATGATCAATATGCCAGGCAAGAAAATCTTCTGGAGGAAAATGGTGTTGGAGGTACCAAATAAGGAATCCAAAAGAACTATATTTAGGATGCTTCAGTAGATTAAAAAAGAAATCAAAGGGAAAACTGACAAAATCAAGGAAGGAAAACTGAGCACAAACAAGTAGAAAATTAGAAACCACACAAAAAAAGAGCATATAGAAATTCAGAAAATTAATACTAAAATTTCAGAAGTAAACAATCCTTTTTTGAAAAGGCAGAAGAATACATTTGGATCAATGGAAGGCACACTTGGTGATATTGAAGACAAATCTCAATGCTAATATTAGATGAACAACTAGTAAAGGAACAGAAAAAGAAGAAGAAAGAGAATGTGGAAGAAAAACCGAAGGAAGCCTAACAATAACTTACATGTCATCGGAATTCCAGGAAGGGGGAGTTGCAGGCGGGGAAGAAAGGTACAGGAAAAGTGTTGGATATTTACAGGATGGAAACTTCCCCAATATCATTAAATATGAAAAGGCATGTAATCAAGAATGTGATAAGTTCCTCCTTCCTCCCCCCACTTTCCCTTCTCCTCCTGGTATCATTACTTTCATTATTGGTCCTGAGGGGTTTATCTGTCCTGGATTCCCTGAGTTGTGAGCTCTTATCTGTACCAGTGTACATGCTCTGGTCTAGCCTGTTTTGTAAGGTATCAGTGAGGTCATGATAGTGGAGGTAAGGAAGCATTAAAAAATTAGAGGAACGTTTCATGTTTCATCAGTGCTGTATTGCACCCTGGTTTGCTCATCCCTTCCTTGTGACCCTTCTGTGAAGGGAAGTCCAATTGTCTACAGATGGGCTTTGGGTCTCCACTCCGACCCACCTCATTCCTATCGATATGATCATTTGTTTTGAGTCGTCTGATACCTGATACCTGATCCCATCAACACCTCATGATCACACAGGCTGGTGTACTTCTTCCAGGTGGGCTTTAATGCTTTTCTGCTAGATGCCCACTTGTTTATCTTCAAACCTTTAAGACCCCAGATGCTGTATCTTTTAATAGCCAGGCACCATCAGCTTTCTTCACCACATTTACTTATGCACCTATTTTGTCTTCAGCTATCATGTCAGGAAGGTGAGCATCACAGAATGACAAGTTATAAGAACAAAGTGTTCTTGCATTGAAAGAGTACTTGAGTAGAGGCCCAATGTCCATCTGCTACCTTAATATTTAACATATAATATATGTACGTAGACTAATATCCCTATCGTTATACAAAAATATATTTACATATGTACATGCCTGTATTTCTACCTCTGTGAAGGTTCTTTGTCTCTGAGTTCTTTTCTCTATTCCCTTTTACTTTCCTCCGGAATGGACACATTTCTATAAACACACTATCTATCTGAAATTAGAGCACATAAAAGCATCATCTAAATGTCTAAACTAACCCAAATGGATATTAAAATTTTGAACAGGCCCATCAAAAAGAGAAGAAATCAAGCAAGTCATAATGGACTTCCCCTCCCCCAAAAAAGGTCTACAACAGACTACTTGATTAGAAAAGTCTATCAAACATTCATAGAAATGCTGACACCAATTCTACTAAAATCATTCCAAATATAGAAAAAGAGATAATATTCCCAAATTTATTCTCTGAAGGGAGCATAACCCTGATACCAAAACCAGACAAGTTAGCACTAAAATACAAAATAGTCAACATCTCCCATGAACATAAATGCAAAAGTCATCAACTCAACGCGAACCAAGAGAATACAACAGCATGTTTTTTTTTAAATTAGCCTGATAAGAGTTGTATGAGCGCCAAATAAAATGATTTAATTTTTTAAAAAATAGGCATCATACCAAGCATGCAATGATGGTTCAACATTATAAAAAGCAATCAACATAATCCACCACATAAATGAAATAAATAAAAATAAAACTCTGATCTTATCAGTGCAAAAAAGGCATGTGACAAATTCCAACACCCACTTCTGATATGAAAAAAAAATCAACAAAATAGAAATAGAAGAAAATGTCCTTAACATAATTCTAGACGTACATACAAAACTAATGACCAACCTTTGTTTTAATGCAGAAAGGTTTCAAGCATTCTCCTTGCAAGCAAAAACTATATAAGTATACCTTTTATTCACCATTTTTATTCAATGTTGTATTTGAAATCCCAGCCACAGCAACTAGGCAGGAAAGGGGAATCAAAGACATCCAAATTGACAAAAGAGTTAAAAAATCTCTCGTTGCAAATTATACAAAACTATTCATAGAAAATTCACAAACACTCAGCAACAAAATTACTGGAAGTTATTGAAAAGTCAGCAAAGTTGCAGGGTCGAAGACCAATAGACAAAATCAGTCAGATTCCTTTATACTGACAAAAGAGAACTCTGAAAACAATACCACTTACAACAGCCACCAAAAAGGTGAAATGGAATAAATCTAACCAGAGATACAAAAGACCTATACAAAGAAAACTACAAAACACTATTACAAGAAACCAAAAGATGCCTACATAAATGGAAACTATACCGTGCTTATGGATAGGAGGATCTAACGTTGTAAAAATGTCATCCTAGCCAAGACAATCTACAAATATAATAGCAGCCCTAATCTAGAACCTATCATCATTCTTTAAAGAGATGGAAAAACTAATCACAAACTTCATGTATACAAAGCACTATTAAAGCAGAAGAACAATGTGGCACTCACACTTCCTGGTCTCAAAATCTACTACACAGCACAGTGATCAAAATAACCCAGTACTGGTACATCAGCAGATATATAGATTAATGCAACAAAATTAAGAAGTCAGAAGTAAATCTATCCCCCTCTGGACACATATGGGGAATGAACCTGAGATTGTTACATAATGGTGCTTGTTTAGGATTTACTTGGGAGGCTTGTGAATGTAGTGGTTACCCATTGGGCTGCTAACTGAAAGGTCAGTGTTTTGAAATCATCAGCTGCTCCTGGGGACAAAGTTGAGGCTTTCTACTCTCATAAAGAGTTACGGTCTTGGAAACCCACAGAGGCAGGTCTATTCTTGCTTATAGGACTGCTATGAATCAGAATCAACTCCACCAGCAGTGAGTTTTGAATTTGAAAGGGTAAAAGCTCATTAATGGCCAAGAGATAGTCTCTTTAACAAATAAATGGTGCTGGCAAATGTGGATATCCATTTGTTAAAAAAAAAAAAAGAGAGAGAGAGAGAGAGAGAAAAGAAAAAAATGGGACCCATATCTCACACTGTACATAAAAAAATTAACACAAGATGGATCAAAGATCTATATGCAAAACCTAAACCAATAGACTATTAGATGAAAAATAGGAAAAACCTTAGGGGTCCTAATACATGGCAAATATTTTCCAATACAGCAAACAATACACAAATGGCAGAAGAAAAACTAGATGAAAATAACCTCATAAAATTAGACATTTATGGTCTAATTACACACAATTTCATTCAAAGGGTAAAAAGAGAACCCATAGATTGGAGAGAAAAAAATGGCAACAGCATATCAAACAAGTGACTAATCTCTAAAATTTATAGAAGATATTAATATATCAATAGCAAAAATATGATAGTTTAATTCAAAATAAACAGGACTTCACCAAAGGAGATATTCAGGCAAACAAAAACACATGAAGAAATGTTAGTAATCATTAGTAATTGGAGAGATGCAAATCAAACAACAAGCTATCATCTCACCAGAGCTTTGATAGCAAAGTTCTAAAAAAAACAGAAAACCAAAAATAGTGACAAGAGTGTGGAGAGACTGGAATGCTCACACACTGTTGTAAAATGGTACAACCACTATAGAAAACAACACGAGGGGCCTCCAAAAAGTTAATGAGAAAGTTCCATTATCTTTCAATTCCACTGTTTCACCAACTTCTCTGTGCCTTTTGTCTAGCATCAAAAAATAGGAGCCGTGACACAATAGACATTCACACTCATGTACATCACAGAACTATTCACAATAGCAAAAGGATAGACATAACCTAAATGCCCTCCAGTAGCTGAAAGTCTTTGAAGACTAAAGTGGTCTTTTCAGTCACTTCATATCTATGTGAAAGTTAAACAATGAATAAAGAAAATCAGAGAATAAATTGATATATTTGAATTATGAAATATGAATGCAATATTAAAGGATGTTGAAAGTACTATGGAGTTCTAGAACAGACATGTCTGTCTTGGACGTACAACCAGGATGTTCCTTAGAATTAAGGATAGTGAGACGTTGCTTCAAATACTTTGGACACATTATCAGGATGGACCAATCCCTGGAAAAGGACAGCATGCTTGGTAAAGAAGAGAGTCAAAAAGAAAGGAGGAGATTCCTTGAGGAGGTAGATGGACACAACTCTATAACAATGGCTCGAATAACAATCATAAGGATGATTCTGTGCTGGGCAGTGTTTCATTCTGTGACACATGAGTTGAAACCAACTCAAGAGCACCTAAGGACAACAACAACATACACACATAATCCATATATATATAAATTATTAAAATTCACATAGATGTGAATGAGTTATAAATGTGTGTGTTTGATAATATAATTCAGAGAGAAAGAGAACACGGGTGGCATTGGGTTGCTAACCACACAAAATGAGTAGCTCAAAACCACCAGCTTCTCTGAGGGAGAAAGGTGAGACTTTCTATTTTCAAACAGCGTGATAGTCTCGGGTACCCATAGGTAAGTTTTAGTCTGGCCTATCAGGTTGCTATGAGTAGGAATCAACTTTTTGACAGGAATAGGCAAGAAAACCCTATGGAGCAGTTCTTCACTATAATACATGTAAGAGGACAATGAGTTAGAGTTAACTTAATGGCAACAAGTGTTGTTTCTGTTCATATCACTTCTTTGGCGTGTGCCAGGTACTGTGCTAAAGCTTTTCATTTTCTTATTTAATTTTCACTTCGAGCTACATGGACGATCATTTTGTCATTTTGTAGATGAGAAACTAGAACTAGGAGAAATTAGATAAAGTGCCCACGGACCAATAGTTAGTGAAGAGCCTAGCCAGGATATTTTATATTACTTTCTAAAGTTCTACCCATTCAAAATTCAAATGTTTCAAAAGGCATATGATTGAACTGTTGAATTGTATGATATGTGGATTATGTGCCAATAAAATTATTTAAAAAGAAAACCTTACTGCCATCAAGTCAATTCTTTGACTTGGATGATTACAGTCTAGGAAAAGTTGAAATCAACTCAATAGCATCCAATAACAACAAAGACAGTCCATAAAGGAAGGTCTGATCCATTTCTGCAAACCAGAGCTTCCCCAATCCTGTATGAACAATGTGATTTGCTTCTCAGTTTCAGGATAGAGGGTAAAAAGAGCTTTTCTTCCCCTTGCCTAATGTGATATGAAGAGCCCTGGTGGCATAATGAGTTACACAGTTAACTGCTCATTTCAAGGTCAGCAGTTTGAGACCTTCAGCTACTACTTGGGTGAAAGCCAAGGATTTCCACTCTTGTAAAGAATTCGTCTTGAAACCCGCAGGGACAGTGCTACTCTGTCCTAAAAGATCTCGATGAGTTAGCATCAACTTGATGGCAGTGAGTTTGGAATGTGATGGGAGTTTTGTAGTCTCCTAGCAAGAAATAAGAAGGAGGAGGAGAGAGAGAGAGAGAGAAGTCAAAAAGTTTTAAAGAGAGAAGTTTAAAAAAGAGTGTTTCATTTCTCCTCCCCTTAAAGCTATCAAGTTAATTTCTTCTCTCAGAATTAGTCTACACTCTAATGTATGAAAATAGTCTGTCCATTAAACCCAAATGGTAAAATACTATTGTCTGCACTTGGCCTTCTTATAATAAATTTTCTAGAGAGCTGTCAACAAACAAATAATGCTCAGTATTTTATTTAAACAAAAGAATCCAGGGTATCTTCAGTCCCCAGGTTACAAATATCCTATTTGCTTATAACCTGTAGTTATAAACCAATCCCCGTAATACCTGTTACGTTAAAAACTTAAGACACATACATGATAACAAGTGGGTACTACTTTGTGTGGGCATCAAAACAGTAACATTATTATTACTGAATAATTGTGTTGAAGATGTTTTACTATATCTGGAGGGTTTTTTAACATTTATTTTTGCATATAAAGGGATGCTATATACTATATATGTAGACAGACTTGTGGCTATTAGACATGAACGATAGTTAATTGTTTCAACTCATATACAATTTAGACCTAAAGACAGATATGAACAAAATTCATTTTTAATTCTTGGTCTACCTGTACAGAGTAAAGTTTAAGCATGCAAAGAAACAGAAAAATGGAACCAACAATCAAGAGAAAAGATATCTAATAGGTATTGAGACTGAAGTTACCTGGAGGTTGGAAGTAGTAGAAAAGATTTAGAGTACATAAGCAAATGTGGTGAAGAAAACTGATGGTGCCCAGCTATCAAAAGACATAGCATCTTGAGTCTTAAAGACTTGAAGATAAGCAAGCGGCCATCTAGCTCAGAAGCAACAAAGTCCACATGGAAGTAGCACACCAGCCTGAGTGATCATGAGGCATCGATGTGATCAGGTATCAGGCATCTAAGACCCAGATTAAAACCATACCCAAGGTGAATGGGGGGGAGGGGCATGGAGTGGAGACCCAATGCCCATCTGTAGATAATTGTACATCCCCTCACAGACGGGTGACAGGGAAGAGATGAGCCAATCAGGGTGCAGTATAGCACCGATGAAACACACAACTTTCCTCTAGCTCTTTGGTGCTTCCTTCACCCCACTATCATGACCTTAATTCTACCTTACAAATTGGATTAGACCAGAGCATACACACTGCTATAGATAAGAGCCTGCAACACATGGAATCCAGGATAGATAAACCCGTCAGGGCCAACAAGGAGAGTAGAGATGCCAGGAGGATTAGGGGAAGGTGGGGGGAGAAAAGGGGAATGGATCACAAGGGTCAATCTAGAACCCCCTCCCAAGGAGACGAAAAACAGAAAATTGGGTGAGGGGCAATGGAGGACAATGTAAGATATGGAAAAAATAATATATAACTTATAAAGGTTTCGTGAGAGAGGGAGAGTTGGGGAGGGAGGGGGAAGAAATGGGAAGCTGATATCAGGGCCTCAAGTGGGAAGAGAATGCTTTGAAAATGATGATGGCAGCATATGTGCAAATGTGCTTGACACACTGGAAGAATGTATGGATTGTGATAAGAGCTATAAGAGCCCCAATAAAAGTATTTAAAATATATATATGCAAGAATTTCAAGAAAACATTTGTCAGAATTACTACACAAAGAGGCAATTTTAGCAGAAATAGAAAATATAGCAAAGAACCACAGGAAAACATATTACCAATCTCATGTATACTCTGTCAGAAAACAGAGATGGAGGAAATATTCTCAACATTATTTTATGAGATCACAAATGATGGCTAAGGTTGCATGTCCCTCTGGCTAGGTTTGGCAGTTAAATGTAGTTTACTATATGTGCAATAATGTAGTCATTCCCATCAAAGAACAAAAAATTAGATCAGTGGGTGCCCACCTTCCGGATATGATCACTGAAGACAAACATGTATAAAAGTAAATGTGGTGAAGAAAGCTGATGGAGCCCGGCTATCAAAAAATATAGCGTCTGGGGTCTTAAAGGCTTGAAGATAAACAAGCGGCCATCTAGCTCAGAAGCAACAAAGCCCA
>NW_022103897.1:1032126-1047817 GCF_000313985.2 Echinops telfairi | reverse complement strand
TACAAATGTGCTCAACACAATGGATGGATGTATAGAGTGTGATAAGAATTGTATGAGCCCCCAATAAAATGATTTTTTAATGTAGTCATTTCTTAAAATGATATCTGATATAATTATCCTCATGATAAAGTAATGATGGCCTATGACCAAGCCATCGGTACAAAGGTAACTTTCTCAAGGAGACCAGGGGAAAGAAGGTGCCAAGTGAATACTGCCTTGTTTAAAATCAAGAAAGGTGTTCATCAGGGCTGTATCCTTTCAACATACTTCTTCATTCTGTATGCTGAGCAAATCATCTGAGAAGCTAGGCCAGATGAGGAAGAGCATGGCATCAAGTTTGCAAGGAAGGTTTATTACCAAACTATGAGATGCAGGCGTACAACCTCCTTGATGAAAGCAAAGAGAACTTGAAGCACTGCTGATGAAGATCAAGGACGACAGCTTTTAGTGTGGATTACAACTCAGTGTAAAGAAAAAATCATCACAGCTGGGTAAATTGATAACTATGATGCATGGGAAAAAATTATTGAAGTTGTCAAGGATTCCATTTCACTTGGATCCACAATCAGTGCTCATGGAAGAACAGTCCAAAAATACAAGGACGCATTGCCCAGGGCAAATACAATGTTGTGCTAGACCTCTTTAAAGTGTTGAAGAGTAAAGATGTCACTTTGAACACAAAGGTGTGCCTGACCCAAACCATGGTATTTTCGGTTTCCTCATAACATGTGGAAGTTAAGCATGAATATGGAAGACCAGAGAAGAATTAATGCATTTGAATTATGGTGTTGGTGAAGAATATTGAAAAGTGCCGTGAACTGCTAGAAGAACAAACACTTAGAAGAAGGCTGCTCCTTACAATTGAGTTTGATTCTTTGGACCTGTTATCAAGATGGACCAGTCCTGGAAAAAGGACATCATGATTGGTCAAGTAGGTCAGCAAAATAACAGGAAGACCCTGAGTGTGACACAATGGACACAATGGGTCGGACTAGAATTGTGAGGATGGCATCCGATCAGGCAGGGTTTCATTCTGTTGTGCACCGAGTTGAGATGAGTTAGAACCAACTCAATAGCACCTAACACCAACGTGCAGATTGAAGACGTGTTGTGAAAGGGGAGCAACCCTGCCACACGCCTTTCCTGATTTTAAGCCATATATGGAATTGCTGTGAGTCGGCATTCACTTGATGGCAGTGAGTTTGGTTGACTTTTTGAGAATAGCTTTTTGCTCCGTTGGAATGACTACTACCTCTCAGACTGTGTACAGTTCTCACATGAGCACAACCAAGTGTTCTGGAATTTCCATGCTTCGCAATGTTATACATAGCTTGTGATGTCCCACACAGCCAAATTCCTTTGCACATCAATAAAATATCTTTCTGGCATTCTGTTTTCTTCAGCTACAAATTGCCCGTGGCTATAAGCAATGTCTTTTCCACGGTGAATTCCTGGCCTTATTTTAGTTGATGATATTGAGCTTCTTTCTTATGTATTCCCAGACGTAGTCAATTTGAGTCCTGTGTATTCCACCTGAGAAGGCAACCATTTATGCTGAAAAAGAAGTATTTGCAACAAAGTAGTCATTGGTCTTGCAAAAAGTGTGGTCACCAACTTCCTTTCTACCAAAAAGACCATATTTTCCAACTACTCATCTTTTCTCTTTCCAAGTTTCACATCCCAATCACCAGTAATTGTCTCTCACTTGCAAGTTTGATCTATGTCATACTGAAGACGTTGGTAGAATTCTTTAACCTTTTTGGCATTGACTTTACTAGTTGGTGCATAAATTTAAAGACTAGCTGTAGTAACTGGGTTTCCTTGTAGGCACATAGAAATCATGCTATCACAAGCATCATTGTGCCTCACTGAGATAGCTCTTGAAATAGTCCTTGTACATGGCACCCTTCCTTTTCAATTCTGGCACAGTCGATCACAGGATTGTTTCATTCAATCTGGCCAATACCAGCTCCTTTCAGCTCACGAATGCCCGCAATAGTGAACTTTTATGTTTTCCATTTCATTTTTGATGAATTCTAATTTCCTAGGTTTATACTTTATACATTCCATGTTCTGATTATTAATGGATGTTTGCAGCTGTTTCTTCTCATTTTGAGTCATGCTCCATCAGCAAATAGGGGTCCTGAAAGCTTGGCTCCACCTACATCATGAAGGTTGACTACTTTGAAGGTGCAATTCTCCTGTAGTCATTTTTTAAGTAACCCCCAACCTGAAGGGCTCATCTTCTAGCACTATATCCGACAAAGTCCCACTGTTTATCACAAGATTTTTAGTGGTTAATCCCTCAGGTGTGTTCCAGCTATTCCTTCTTCAAAGTCTGTCTTAAACTAGAAGCCCCACTGAAATCTGTCTACCATGGGTGACCTTGCTGGCATCTGAAAGACAGGTAGCATAGCTTCCAGCATCACAGAAACATCCAAACCACCATGGTATGTTAAAATGACAGACAAGTGGTGACCAACTAAAATAGTTAGAATTAGAAATGTTGGCAAAAATGTACAGCAAATGTAGCAAACATATTTGCTGGTAGAAGCGTTAAGCTGTGAAACTACTTAAGAAGAAGTATTGATATTTTCCTCATAAATTTAAATATACATCTGATTTATATCCCAGGATTGAGTGTCCAGATATTTACCTAAAAGTAATGAAAACACATATCAACAAAATACTGGTTACCAAATGTTATTTATTCATAATCCAAATGACTAAAAATCGGAACCCATCTAAAAAAATCACAGTATAGTTACACAATGAAATAATATCCAAGATGAAAATGAGTGAACTACTTGAGACAAACAACATGGATGAAGATCAGAAGTATTATGATAGGTGAACGAAGCTAGATACAAAAGAACATACTGTATGGTTCCATTCATATCAATTTCCAGAACAGGGAAAACTAATTCATGGAGAAGGAACACTGAGTATCAACTGACTAGAATTGTGGCTGACTGGAAGTGGACAGCAGGAAACGTTTTGAAGTAATAAAAATGTTCTTTATAATAGTCATAGTTACATTCGTTTATACATTTATCAAAGCACATCAAATGGTGTTCAAAATATAGGTCTGTTTCACTATAAGTAAATTTCACCTCAATTAAAGTTAAAAACACCCAAACTTATCTGCACTTACAGACTCTAACCACCATTATTTGACATCCAGAAATCCCTTTCCGTTTCTGTTTCTCCATCCCAAACCAACAAATCTATCTAGAACCTTCAAAAACTTTCCCTCTTCCAGGAAGCATTTCTTGCTGGTGCTCATTTTCCTGGAGCTCTCCCATATCTGAAATGTCACATTTAATTTAGTCTAATATCCCAAATAAATAGCAAGCTATTTCAGGGAATCGGATTATATTTTATGCTTCTTTTCTGCTCTCCTCCCATGTAGTTGCACAGTGGTTATAGGACTCCATTTCACCTAAAGTTTGCTGGTTCAAACCCACCAGCACTCACAGGAAAGCGGCATGTCTGCATGTTTCCATAAAGAGTTAAAGTTTTGGAAACCCTGTCAAGTAGTTCTACTTCATCCTCTAGATTCCAATAAGTCAGGTTCAACTCCACAGCTAAGGGTTTTCTCTTTCTTTTGTTGCACAAAAGACAATGCTAAGAACATAGAAAACCAAAACAAACAAGCACAAGCACTTCACTATGAGTTAATTATGACTCCTAGCGACCTATATATATGAGAGTGGAACTGTATTCCATTAAATTTTCCCGACTGACCTTTTGGAAGCAAATTACCAGGCATTTCTCCCAAGGGGCCTGAGTTAGTTAATTGTGCCAGCCTGGCCGATAATCACATGTGGTGCTGGTTGAAAGGCGGAGGGATAAATGGGTGGTGAGCCTCGCCTTTCTAGTTCTCGGGTCTCTTGTTTTGTGATGGTTGTATCGGGTGCAGCTGCCTTAGCAGTTCCCTGCTTCAGCTTGCAAGATTGACTTCCTCCAAGACATCCCCAAGGAGAAGCCGCATGGATCTATCCCGATGCAGCCCTGGGTGCTGGAGCAGCGTGTGGAGACCCTTGCCAGTGCTGAGATGCTTACACGTTCACGGACTCAGCTTTCCTCCTGCAGTTGGCATCATTGCCTCTGTTTTGTGAGGTGAAGGACTTTGTGGACTGGTGTTGGGTTAATGGGTTAATGTTGGACTTGTGGGCTTGGGCAGCATTGGGTTGGGATGTTTTCGTGATGCACCTTTTCTTTACATAAAACTCTCTCTTATACATGAGTCGCTGTGGATTTGTTTCTCCAAAGTACCTAGACTAATACAGGGCCGCTGGGTAAACTTGAACCAGCAGCTTCTCAGTTAGTTGCATAGTGTGTTAACTATTTGCTCCACCACGGAGCATAGAGGGCACGTAGCTTAATTCATTTCAACATTGGTCGTGGTCATCCACTGTGCAAGATAATGTGCTAAGTGTTGTGGGAAATTCTCAGGTGAGTAAGAAACGGGTCCCTTGACTGGTCCTTTGAAGTACACCCTCTAATGAATAAGTTAGGCAGACATGTAAGTCCTTATGGTTCAAGGAAAATTGTGAGTAAACAAGAAAAGTGTGCCTTGAGAATGGGGGATTGTGGTAGCTACTTAATTTGTTGTCAGTTTGAGAATATTAAGAGTGAAGGGGTGGAGTTTTGCTTGTCAATCAGGTCACAGCTCGATTTCCTCATTTGGAGGTGCTAAGGAGATAAATAGCCCACTGGAAGTGGGACACATGCTTACTCCCTGCAAGACATTCCTGAGGACAAGACACATGGAGATACGCTAGAGCCCTGGAGCTGTCGGAGCCAGGTAGAGACCCCGGCCAGCGCTGAAATGCTTACATGGCACTGAATCCACAAGACTTCCCACCCACTGGCTGTGATCTTCCTGCATTCGGTCTCATTGCATGTGTTCCGTGAGTCTGAAGAGGACTTTATAGATTTGTGGCAGACATATGAGCTAATATCGAACTTATGGACTTGATCTGAACTGGGCTAGGATGTTTTCTCAATATTCAATTGCTCTTGTATATAAAGCTCTTTCTTATACACATGACTGTCTATAAATTTTGTTTCTCTAGTCTACCCAGACTAACACAGGGATAGAAAATCGATTCTACCTTGAGAGTTTGGGAAGAGTCTGCTGAAAGAGGTTGAATTTAATTAAGGCCTTGAAGGAGAAATACTTTTCATTTATTGAGCGTTTATTGCATGGCAAGCATAGAGGTAACTACCTAAGTGTTGCATCTTATTTGGTCCTAGCAAAAATTCTCTAAGGGTGGTCATGTTATTTTCCCATATTACAAAGGAGCTTAAGGCTCCGAGAAGTCACACAACCAGATCTCACAGCTACTAAATATCCAGTAAGTGGATTCCCTGGAACCCCTAACTCTAAAATCTGAGCTCTTAAGGCACTGTGGTGTTAAGTGTCGTTGAGTCATTTCAGACTCAAAATGAGCCCTATATACAACGGAACCAAACAGTTCCTGGTCCTGTGTCACCCTCACAATTGTGTTACTGCCTCTTGTTAACAGATTTCCTCTTTGTTGCTGACCCTTTACTTTACTAAGCATAATATCCTAAGTACATGAGTCTAAGTCTCTCCATTCTCACTTCTAAGCAACATTCTGGACATACTTCTAAGACACATTGGTTGATTCATCTAGCAGTCCATGATCTATTCAATATTTTTCGCCAATACCGTAATTGAAAGGCACCATTTCTTGTTCATTTCCTTTATTCATTATCACACTTTCACACACATATGACACAATTGAATGTATCGTGACATGGTCAGGTACCCTTTAGTCCTCAAAACGATCATTTTAAATGATATTTTTAACACTTTAAAGCAAATTTTTACAACAAATTTTCCCAGCGATATACATAATTTTTTCTTGTGTACTACTGAATTGGTGTTAATTATGAAGCCAAATAAAATAAATCCATTGACAGTTTCAATATTGTCTCTGTGACATTGTCCTATATTAATAGGGGAAATTATGGGGACAGGTCACAGAAGTACAAGAGCGTATGAACTTGTAACATGAGACAAATTTCTAGAAAGTTGAAAGTGGAGGTGCAGGAACAGATTTAGAAGAGTCTTAAAGATCACGCCAGTTTTTGTTTTTTTTTAATTTTTCCTCAACAATATAATCTGGTTGAAAGCTCTCCTTCTGATTGAGTTTGTAAGAAGTCAGTTAAAGGATCATTTGCTATGAAATGCTTAATAACCATGGTTAGGAAACAGTTATTCTGTAGGAGAACTTTCTTTTTCCTTCACTTATGCTATAGCTATTATTGTTGTGTATCATCAAGCCCAAAAAATGCCATGTGACAGAGTAGAACTGCTCACAGTGCTTTTAGGCTGTAATATTTTCTGGACTAGACTACCAGGTATTTATCCTGAAGAGCCACTGGGTGAGTTCCAATTGCCAACCTTTTAGCTAGCAGCCAAATACTAAAACATGACACCATCAGGACCTCTTCTCATCACATTATGACTTGTTAAAATAGTTGCTGCACAGTCGATTCTGACTGTATGGCTTGCTCCAGCTTTACAGTGATAGCTTCATGAGTGTTCTCTTTTCTGAGGGGTTCGTTGTCAGTGAGTTGTGTGGTATAGAGCCAGAAAAGTCCATAGAAACTCTACCATATGCTATCAAAAGGACCTTAGGTAAATAAGAGGATCTTAGCCTTTGAAAATTAAGAGAGTCATTCAAATGTAAGAGTCATGTCTAACCCCTGGCTATGGGCTAAGAGACACCTGATTGGTGGTGGTGCTCTAAAAAAAAAAAAAAAAGAGTCATGTCTTCAGGCTAATTTTCTCTATCAGTCCTTCTAAGTCCAATTATCATGAACCTATCCCAAAACCAAAAGATCAAAAGGGTTTTCCCAAAAGAGCCTGTCTAGTCACTGGGGATACTGTAGCCTGGTGACCTTCCAAGATTTATGATTAAATTCAGCTATTAAAAGTAGATAAATTAGCCAGTTTGATCAAAAGGAAAATATTAATGTATTCATCAACCTATGACAATAATTGACCGATTAATGCCCAATAAAAGATTAATCATCTCTACATCACACACAATGCTGAGGGCATACCTTACTCATGTCTTTGGCCACTCTTATCCCCATCCTTATTAAGACACCAGTTTACAAAAATAATTGTACTTTTTGTGAATTCCAAACCTTGGGTATTCTTGTTGACTGAAGCCCTGGAAATGTGCACTGATTACAGTGCCAGTCTAATGTACATTAGTAGAGAGCTCAAGTATTATACAATAACCTTAAATCAGAGAGACCCATAAGAGGCTAATAATGAAGATGAATTAATGCTGAGAGGACTAACCTTTTATTCTGAACGCAAGAAATGCATTAGAAATATGTTTTAAGAACAGGGCATAGAGAATGTAAACGCAAAGTAGAACAAAGGAAAGGAGGGGGGAAAACTCTGTTGGGCTAGGGGAGGAGAAATGAGAGAGTGAGTGGGAGAGAAGCTGTACTTAAAAGGATATGCATAATTTAAAGACCAGAGAGCAAATAGACTTCATGACAAAAGTCCCATCCATTTAATGCCCGCTGATGATTTCAACAGGAACTAAGAGGGTCCTACCTGCTAGCTACAAGAGGCAGCCAGGTCATGTTTACATGAAAATCTTCTCTGTTCCCTTTCTGTCCTCTAAGGGGCCAACTCATCCTTTCCACCGCTTGTTTCATTCCCAGCAGCTCACAAGATAACCTATGTGAACCATTTCTGATTAAACCTTTTAAATAAAACAGAGCAATAGGTGAAAGACATGGATGATGACTCATTTAGAAAACAAAAACATAAAGAATGAAAAACTAACCTAATGCATTGGATAATATTTGCTCATGAATTCCGTAAGGCCAGGTCTTGCGATACCAAATAAACACTAATGGGGAAACGCATTTTGGACCCTGGTCGTCCTAGCATTCATAACAAAGGAGGAAAACACAGTTAATTAAAGCAGAATTTCTCAAAATGTTTAACCTTAGGACTCTGCACTTTAAAAAGCACGTGACTTCAATGAGCTTTTGCTTAAGAGAAAAAAAGATTAATAGTCACATATGAATTCAAGTTAAAATAACAATATAAGCCTATCACATAAATAGCACATTTTATGGGAAATGACTCTTAAAGAAGAAAACCAAAAAAACCCAGAAGGTTGGTATTGTATTGCCTTTTTTCAAATCTTGTTAATGGTTGGCTTTCATAAAGGCAACTAGATTCTCATATCTGCTCTTTTATTTAGCCTACTGTGCTATTCCGCATCATGTGGCCACTGGGAAATCTCACTGCACACTCATGAGAGAGTAGAAGAGCAAACATCAAAAAGATCATTGCATGGGTCTCAGAGAATCCCCTGGGTCCCGGGAATGTCTCTACGAACCTCACAGTTCCTGGAATCATGTCAGAGAGAGCAAAGTTATGGCCCAAGAGGTATGTGGTCTGTCAAAGAGTGAGATCTGGGATAAAGCATGTGCCCGTGAGCCCTCAGAAGGGGAGCAGTACATCACGTGGTGGTGCACCACATGCTCGAGATCATTCTGATAATAAATGCAATGGAGGGTGGCATAAGACTAGCCCTTCAGAAAGGAGGTATATATGCATTTCCCTATTTCTCATAATTTACAGCTGTTGGACAAGATGTGAGTTCATGAAATCAATACTTCCAGTAATTGATGTCAAGTGCATTTTGTAATTATGTTTTGTGGTCTGTGACTTTTATGAGCTTGCTCCATAAAACAATTAACAACTCCATAAAAATAATACTTTTGACATTGTTATGGTCACTTAAAATCTTCTACTGTATCCAAGCTGTGAAAAAGAAAACTAAACTGCTTTTTCAGTTTTCATCACCAAAATAAGGAAATTATTTCTCTTCTCGACAAATCGTTCTATTTTAATTCGAAATCCTTGCGAGACAAATTTGCATCGTGGTTAAGAGAATAACTTTGGAGTCAGATGCACGTAAGTTTGAATCCCAACTCGATCCCTTACTAGTTTTGTAATCTCTTGGGATCTCCATGCCCTCATTTCTCAAATGGGAGCAATATATGGAATCAGATTTTCTGGAATCAGGGAGGCTAGGTGAATCCCTGAAATTAGTTTTGCTCAGAGAGATCTTTAAAGCTTAACCCTAAAAGGTTCTTGACAAGAATGTCTTCTCAGTGCATTATGCTCTTCTAAGATCTATCTAAATGGGGTCAAATTAAAACGGCTAATTAAAAAGTCAGGTAGAAATTGAGGAGGCAGTGAATTTAAGTTAATGGGCTAGGAAGCAATTGGGGAAGGAAGGAGAGAATAGTTGCACAGCTCAAAGAGTATCATCGCGGTCACTAAATTCCACATGTAGAAATTGTTGAATTGATGTATGTTCTGTTGGGTGTAGGCTTAAAAACAAAGAGAATGTATGGATTGTGATAAGAGTTGTATGAGCCCCCAGTAAAGTGATTTTTTTAGTAAAATAAATTATAACAAAAAATAGGAATAATAACTCATTAGGTTCTTGTGAGGATTAAAGCTGGAAAGATTAAAGAGGAAACCCCTGGCACTACTCTTGGCATGTAAAAAGCACTAAAATGGTCTAATGGTCACACATCAGGCTGCTAACTGCCAGGTCAGCAGTTCAAAACCACCTGCCACTCCACAAGAGAAAGACAAGGTTTTTACTGCTGTAAAGACTTTCCGTCTCAGAAACCCACAGGGGCAGTTCTACCCTGTCTTATAGGGTTGCTCTGAGTCAGAATCAACTCCCTGGCAGTGAGTTGGGTGAAAAAAAACTGTTTTTATTCCATAGCTCAGTGGTCAAGGCATTAAAGATGCCCCTTCTCATTTAGTTTGGATTCTGATTACCACGGGTTCCAGGAACACAGCCTGGGGAGATATTAACAGGTCCCACCCCACCAGACAAGTCCTATACAGGACTGAGGTCAAATAACCCCTTCTACACTTAGACAGCTATAACTTCTGATGATTTCCCAAATCTTAGCATGAAGAGTCCCAGGTGCATCCTCCGAGGCCCCCTTCCCTTGGATCAATGGAACTTTTCTACCATTACTCCCCACTCAGATACACATACATTTCCAGTTCATGCAAGGGGGTCATAATGATCTGACAAAGACCTATCCCATTTAGAAGTCAACCTGCTCTTTCCCAAGGCTCATACTGGTTTTTGAGTCTTCCTTGCCTCTCAATAAACTGCTGCCCTTGTTTAACAAACCAGGCTTTACCCATCCAGGAAATATGTACTGGAAACTGACCGGGCATCAAGCAATATGTTAGTTTTCAGGTTCTTCACCACACACTATTGCTGTCGAGTCTCTTCCCGCCCAGGACGGGTCAGCGTGTGTCCGAGCATCAGTGTTCCATAGGATTTTCAGTGGCTGATTTTTCAAAAGTAGATCATCAGGGTGGGGTTTTTTTTTTTTTTTCTTCCCAAGCACTTCTGAGTTGGTTCAAACCTCCAGCCTTTCAATTAGCAGCCCAGCACCACCCAGGGGCTACCGAAAATCCACTAGGCCTTGCAATTACCTACTGTCTCCTTCACACAGTTGCCCCCTTCCTCCTGCCAGAGTTGAAACAAGCGTCTTAATACATAAAGAGGGTTCCTGACACTCTTCTTGAGCCCATTATTTGATCACTGCAAGCACTATGCAGAAAAGTAAATTGAGCTGTTAAATTGGATTTATGTATCCAGTTATTCACATCTCAGGCCCTCCTTGTTCTTCCAAAACCACAACTGACAACCAGAGGAAATGAAAGCACCATCTGTGCCCCAAGTCTGCCAGTTTTCTTCCTTGAACTTCAACGTGACTAGAGATCCATTTACCAGCAAGAAGAGGAGTAGCATTCAGTTTCCCATTAATCAGTAACAGGCCAGCCCAAAGGTTTGCTAAATCTTGGCAGCTTTCCCTCAGAGCAGCTGCAGTGATCTTTGTAAATTGTAAATGAGATTATGTCACTAGCCACTCAGAATGAAATTCATATTTCTTATTTCGAATTATAAGGCCTCTGACTTCTCTAAAACTACCCTCTACCTTTAGTCTCTTCCCTATCTCTAGCACATTATTTTCTACCACTTCTCACTATTTGACCACCACTGGTCTGTCAGGGTGTCATGCTGTGGTGGTTGGTGTGCTGCTGTGATGCTGGAAGCTATGCCACTAGTATATCCATGTTAGACAGATTTCACCAGAGCTTCTAGGTTACGTGTGTTCAGGAGAAAGACCTGGTGTTCTACTTCTGAAAATGTGCCCATGAAAACCTCATAAATTACAGAATATTGTCCAATGGAAGGTTCATAGAATCAAAAATATTTTGAGTTCTGCCACTAACCCAAAGATTGGGTTCAAATCCTCCCAGAAGTACCATATGTGACTAGTAACTCATAATTCTTTAAGATTTTATTTTTATCCTTGGATTGTAAAATTTTACATTGTAACTATTAATTAATTGATTTTGTGTTCAAGAGAATTTTAGGATGGCCCAAAAGATGTGATCAAAATGGTGACATAGAGAATGAATTTGAATACAGCTCTCCCTACAGTCCTCATGGCTGTTCCTCTAACTATGAGTTAGTTTAGCATCTCATCCTTCCGGTTAACAGGGATAAAGAGATAGACACTTGGGTGACTCATAGTACTAGCAAATATCCTAGCTAAAATGGTCCTTAGACACTAGCTAGTCCACCCTACTTTTAACAGAATGGAGAAAAACTCATTGGGAATGTGTGAGTCATTGCAAAAAGATTTCTAGATCTTTGGCTTGAAATTCAGCTTTTATCATGCTCAGACTTGCAGTTGACTTCACTGTGTGGAATTTTCAGAGAACTGAGAGACTTTCGAAGGAAGTTTGTTTTCCCCTTGTTCCTGTCATTAAAAGACATGGTGAGGTCTCAGTCCAGTGACTCAACAGATGAACAAATGTCACCAGGGGTGAGAAAGCTTGAGTGTGAAAAAACAAACCTCTGGAATTAGTGACTGAGAGGGAATATAAATAAGTAAATAAAATTAGCAATGGCAGTCTCAGACCATCTCTATTTTTTGCTAATACAACCAAATGTCTCATTCATTTTTCTCCCAAGGTAAAGAACCAGGAAAACTGGCTGGCATCACCAGTGACTCATGTGCTTGAGAGAAGAGATAATCAGTGAGGAACACCCCTTTCCATTGTCATGGATGGAATACATTTAGAAGTCTACACTGCCTTTGTTTCTAAGAAGCTGTACATCCTAGGAACAAACGGACTGGCCATCTAATTCTGAAAAACAGCCAATGAAAACCCTAAGTGACAAAAGTGGTATAATAGATATATTTCTAGCGATGACCAAAAGAGTTCAATAAAAGTGGTTGTCGAGTCTGCTTATGCACAAACACCTCATGGAACTTGCTTTCATGGGACACCCAAGTTAATTGGTCTAATAACATCTTTAGAGCTACTGTTGTAATTCCAAGTTTGTTATGTAGTGTTTGGAATTTTTAAAGCTTGTGAGTGTCCATCCAAGGTGCAATGCACCAGTGGAAGAAGAAAAATGAGAAATAGAAAGAGACTGTAAAATGTATGGCTAATTACCTCTGTAAATAACTGCCTCCTTTAGCAAGAGATCAGAAGAGCTAGATGGTGCCCAGCTACCGTTGCTGAACATTTTTATGAAAAAGTCTAGGTGGGACATGCAGGACAAAACTTCAAATTCTCATACACTCCAGAATTTCAGGAGCCATTGAGGCTGGATAAATGCCCCGTAACTGTTGCTCAGAAATCATCTTGAAAATTTAAATGAAGAATATCTATTAAAGTCTTCTTGAAATCAAGCAATCATATAGTTTAACTAGTTTTAAAATGTCAGCCATGAGCATTGTACTCTTTTAAGATCTATCTCTGTAGGATCAAATTTACAACAGCAATTCAGAAGATTCAACAGGAAATTGAGGGGGCAGTGAGTTTATGATAATGAGGGAGAAACAACTCAGAGAAGGAAAGTGAGAATGGTTTCACAACTCACAAAAACACAACCCATGGTGCAGACCTGTGAGTGCAGAGAATCCTGAGTGGGTGTATGTTCTGTTGTGTGCATTGCCAACAACATAAAATAGAGTGGTTTGGGGCGGGGGTGTGTGCAATCGATTGGTTTTAAAAAGAATAAGCTGTGCTTCACCAAAGGAGGCAGTGAAGGCCATGTTCCCGAGAGGTTTCACCCTCCTTTCCTACACATTGCCTCCTCCGTGGGTTCAGTCCCATTCTGCTCACTGCCCTCTAGCTGGTACCCTGATCCCCAAATGTTCAGCACCAAAGTTAATGCACATTGGCAGCAGGGGAGTGTTTCTCTTTCATGGAATTGGGAGAGAGAAGTAGGGAGGGAGGGAGGAGGTAATTGAAGGTGCTCTATTGTTGGGAGTGTGGGGATAAATTCTTGCTTATATCAGCAGCTTGCTGAGTCCCACCATCATTCCTAGCCTCCCCCCCCCCTTCATTTTATTTATCTCTTTACGGCTTATCTGATAATGCTATAACCATTTCCTGTTGTATGCTGGCTGCGGAAGCTTTCTCCAGGCCCAAGAGCAAATCAATAAAAGTAAGCCATAGCGATTCATAAAACTAAAATTGTCATCATTATTGTTCAATTATTGCTGTGTCTGTGGAAAGAATCTCAAGAACTGAAGGTTTCTTGGCTAATATTTATAATCTGCATTGAATGGTGCTAATGAATGAGTGGGTGTGCATTAGACTGAAATGCGATGGTGTTTGATTTATACCACGTCCAGGTCTGATTGCTAATGTTAAATCCATTAAAGTGTCTCTTAGATTTGCCTTAATGTACTCCCCTGCATATAATAGAGCTTAAACATACCCGTTTACTTAGCTTTTCATTATTGGTTGAATATTTGTCTTTATTACATTATCCCCATGATAAATTTGACTTATGATAGTTTCAAAAACAGCACTTCGGGAAAGCTAAGCTTTTAAGAAGCTACAGAAGCAACTCTAGATTCCCCAGTCTTCCCACGGGTAAAAGAGCAGAATGTGTCCCAAGTTCCAATTGTTAAATCCAAGCTATTCCCAATAAGAAAATCCAAATGCTCAGGCGAAGAGGACATTTTTCATCTGGGAAGGAAAATAACAAACAAGAATGAAAGCTATCTGTCTAAGCTACCACCTTTGGAGTGTCTCTGGGGTGGATAGCTCTTTGTGTTTCTTTAAAATGCTTCTCCCGGTAGAAATCCATAAAGCACACGTGTAAATAGGAACAACAGGTTGAAAAGACTTAGGCATAATCATCGAGTCCCCTCTGAGGTCAACCATTTCACAGGGATTCTGTAAAGGACATTGAGGATGAAATAAACCCACTGCCTCCACTCCCTTCCTTTAATCTACAAGCATTTTCCATTCACAACCCCAACAGTCCCAGGTGACAGACGCCAAGTCAATTTGGGGTGTATTTCTGATGCTTCCCTGCTCCACGCTTCACCAGCTTTACTTGGAAGCTTAGCGTCCTGTTAAACCCGTGTTTGGTGATGTGTATCTGGATTAGGATGAGAAACAGACTTCCTGTTTATTTCTGACAATGCTGCTACAACGCCAGCTTCAGGGATCTGATCCAGCCTCTTACAGGAGACCCAAGATGGAGATGGGAGACATGACAGGTAAAACGAATTCTGAAGATTGGATGAGATGCAATAAAATCAATAAATAGGATCAATAAATAAATAGCTAAGTTCCCCCAATAAAACACTTAAACATTAAAATGCTATGTCCATGATTATTCAGTTCTCACCTGAAGAAGATTAATCAATCGATAGCCAGTGGGCCCGTGTGAGGCACAAAGAGGAACATACAGTATACCTATACCATAGACCTTCTTCCCTCAGAGAGCTTATAGTTTGTTTGATTTTGCTTTGCTTCACTGAAGAGAATGAGAAAATAATTATCAATTTGCATGCCACAAAATAAATAACAAATTCAAAGCCTTAACTACATGTCATGGGCAACCTGGACTGTAGTACTGTGTGCACCATCTCACTGTTATCACTTCTGTGCCAATTCCTAGCAACCCTCTAAGACAGAGTAAACCTGCCCCCAAAGGATTCCCAAGACAGTAAATCTTTACAGAAGTAGAAAGCCTCATCTTTCTCTGGTGGGGTGTCTAGTATTTTCAAACTGCTGACCTTGTAGCTTGCAGTCCAACCTGTGGCCCACTACTGCAGTAGACTAGCCCTTCCAGGGCTTACGTGAAGTAAGGTGGACTACAGTTGGACCTTGAAGGACTAAATTTGTTGGAGAGGTAAAGAGCAAGCCAAAGCAGCAGGGGAACAAGTATCTAGCGTATGGCATAGTATAAATGGAAGCCCTTATAGTACATCACTCAGTTCTTAACCAGAAGTTCAGCAGTTCTATCCTACCAGCTACTCCATGGGAGATCAATGTAACAGTCTGCTCATATAAAGATTTGCAACCTTGGGAACCCTATAGGCAGTTCTTTATTGGATTGCAATAAATCAGAATTGACTCAAAGACAATGGGTTTGGTTTGGGTTTGGGGTTTGTGTTGATACATATAGAAAAAGTAAATGCACAAGGTGTCTTCAAAAAGTTCATGGAAAAACTGGAGTTAAAAGATCTTACAACATAGCCCTGCCTCATACTCACCCCATGAAGAAATGACTAAAGA
>NW_022103897.1:1022072-1030945 GCF_000313985.2 Echinops telfairi | reverse complement strand
CATATAACCTCCTCTCTGGGGGATGGGCAACAGAAGGGTAGGTGAAGGGAGACGCCGGGCAGTGTAAGATAAGATATAATAATAATTTATAAATTATTAAGGGTTCATGAGGGAGGGTGGAGTGGGGAGGGAGAGGGAGGGGAAAAAAGGAAAATGAGCTAATTCCAGGAACCCAAGAGGAAATCGAATTTTGAGAATGATGAGGGCAACAGATGTATAAGTGTGCTTTACACAATTGATGTATGTATGGATTGTGATGAATTGTATGAGCCCCAATAAAATGATTTTTTTAAAAAATAAAGTGTGGTGAAGAAACTAGATGTTTCCTGGCTTTTATGAATAATAGAGTCTGGGACACAGAGAAGGAGTGGGAGGGGGAATCAATATCAAAGTATAAAATAAGGGGAGGGGATACTACAAAATTGATTGTGATGATAACTGCACAACCCTAATTGGGTGATTGAATTGTATATGGTAATCATAAATCAATTTTTAAAGAAGATAATTGAATCTTTCCACCAAATTATTGAAGCCCCTTCATAATTGGGAGAAACTTATCACAAATTCAGCAAAATCATATTTTTATTTTATTTATTTTATATTATTTAAATGGGAATTCTTACAGATATTGTAACAATCCATATTTCTATTAGATCAAGCATAATTGTACAAATGCTACCACCATCAGTATCAATATGTTTTCTTCTTGAATTCTTTGATATCAGCTCCCCTTTATCTCTACCCTCCGCCACCCATCCCCCAAGGACCCCTTATTATTATTATTTGCCTTGTTTAACACCATCCAATGTATCCATTCACCTGAAATTATGTTATTCATTCCCCTCAAATGGGGTTATATATCATCATTGCTATCAGTTTCCCATTCCCCGCCTTCCTTTCCCCTCTTCCTGTGCCCTCAGGGAATCATTACTCCCATTACTATTTCAGAAGGGTTATCTATTTTGACTTTCATGCATCTAACGCTCTTAATTAAACAAATGAACTTACACAAGTCCAACAAGGTCAATGAGGTGAAACAAAGACGATCATAGTAAGGGGAGGAAATATTAAAAATCTAGAGGATAGCTATGTGTTTCATCAGTGCTATACCACACCCTAGATATAGCATCCCTCTGTGTGGCCCTTATGTGAGGGACTGTCCAATAATCTTACAGGTGGATCTTAAGTCTCCACTTTGTCCACGTTCCTTCACATCAGTTTGCAAAATCATATTTTCAAATGGAAACACAAACAAAACTATTTACCAAGTATTTGTCATACATTTCTCACTGAAACTGTACATTTAATACCCCCTCATATTAAATAGTGACACATTTTGCCTTTGCATAAACAAATCTAATTCCAGCTAGATATACACTAAACTTTATTTTTGATGTCAGATTCCATGATAAAATTTTTGAACATTTATCTTAACGTCAATAGATTCATTTGTTTAGCTTCAGAAAGGATCATGCTAAATGCATCATGAAGTACAATGCGGTGATCCAATTATATCTATCCTCATTCAAGGAAATCCAATAAATACAATTATTATTCTTATTGAAATGTATGTACCAATCACAAAGCTAGTGAGGAAGAAATTGAATAATTCAACTAAGACTCCAGTTGAAAATTGATCAAAATTGCAATCAAGATGCTTTGATAGTTATGGGTGATTGGAAGGCAAAAGTTGGAAATAAAGAGGAAGGAGCAGTAGTTGGAAAATATGGACTTGGTGATAGAAATGAAGCTGTAGATAGCATGATAGAATTTTTCAAAACCAATGACTTGTTCATTGCAAATACCTTTTCTCAACAAAACAAAAGGCAACTATACACATGGACTTCCCTAGATGGAGTACACAAAAATCAAATTGACTACATCTGTAGGAAGACACAATGGAGAAGCTCAATTATGAGCAGCTAACACCAGACCAGGCCCCACTGTAGAACAGACCATCAATTTATCATATGTAATTTCAAAATAAAGCTGAGGAAAATCAAAATGAGCCCTCGGGATCCAAAATACGACCTTGAGTCTATCCCACCTGAATTAAAGGAATATCTCAACAACTGAATTGACACATTGAATACTAATGACAGAAGACCTGCTGAGCTGTAGGACGTCATCAAGAGTATCATTCAGGAAGAAAGCAAAAAGGTCATTAAAAAGATAGGAAAGAAAGAAAAGATCGAGTGGATGTCAGAACAACTTGCTATCAATCATAGAGCAGCTGAAGCCAATGTGCTGTGCCACTTAACAGGGCAAACCCTGCTCTAATTACTGGGGAGAATTGAAGTGTCCATGACCCCTTATGACAAAACTGATGAAGACTGATTTCCTTGGCTTGGGAACCCAGACCAGTCTTGGAGACCTACTGCTACTATCAGGATAAGGGATAAAATCTCCCCAAAATTGGTACCAATGTGCACAGTGCTAATCAGAAGTAGGAATGTCTCTTCGAGAGAAGGGAATCCTCAGGGCATAGAAACAAGGCTAGGAAGAAGAACCAACTCATCCCAACAAGAACCATGAATCTTCAAGGTGTACAGCACACTCCAAAGACTGCACCAGAGGAACATGATGTGGAAACTCCACTAGCTCAACTAGACTCTATTTCAAACACACCTGCAACCTGAGGACTTAAGGCTGAAAAGTCATGGTGTTTGAAGGAGCAGGAGACAGCTATATCAAGAGCATTGAACTGTCAGGAGATGGACAAACATGTACTTTGTACATCAATGCCTTATTTTCTGGAATAACATATATTATTCCTGCATATTTGATTGACATTGTCAGTGAATATTATTGTAAAATTTGCCTGACAACAAAAAAAAAAGAAAGAAATTTTCAAAAGGCAGCTTTAGAAGACAAAGCCAAATATTATAAAGAAATGTGGGCGGACCTAGAATTAGAACGCCAAATGGGGAGAACACACTCAACATATCTGAAACTGGAAAAAAAAAAAAAAACAAGAAAAAATGCAAGCCTCCGATTACAATTTTCAAGGATTCGATAGGCAAAATGTTGAATGATGCAGGAAGCATCAAGAGAAGATGGTAAGAATACATAGAGTCACTGAACTAAAAAGAACTAGTCAACAGCCCACCATTTCAAGAGGGAGCGTATGAGCAAGAACCAATGATGCCAAAGGAAGTTCAAACTGCACGGGATGCATTGGCCAAAAACAAGGCTCCAGGAATTGATGGAATATCCATTAGAATGTTTCCGCAAGCTTAAAGAAGCACGGGAAGTACTCATATGTCTATGCTAGGAAATCTGGAAGACAGCTAGCTGGCCAACTGACTGGAAGAGATCCATATTTGTGCCCATTCCAAAGAAAGGTGGCCCAAGAGATTGCTCAAACTGTAGAACTATATTATTGATATCACACAGAAGTAAAAGTTTTCTGAAGATCGTCCAACAACGGCTGCCTCAATATGTTGGCAGGGAATTGTCTGAAGTTCAGGTCAGATTCAGAAGAGGATATGGAACAAGGGATATCACTGCTGATGTCAGATGGTACTTGGCTCAAAGCAGAGAATACCAGAAAGATGTTTATGTTTACTTGTGTTTCATTAGCTGTGTGGACCATAATAAACTGTGGGTAACCTTGGGAAGAATGGGAATTTTGGAACACTTAATTGTATTTACTTAGCACTTGTACATGGATCAAGAGGTACTGTGGGAACAGAACAAGGGAATGCAGCATGGTTTAAAATCATGAAAAGTGTCCATCAGAGGTGTATCCTCTCATCATACTTGCTCAATCTATAAACTGAGCAAATCATCAGAGAAGCTGGATTATAGGAAAAGAGTCTGGCCTTGGGATTGGAGGGAGGCTTATTAATAACTTGTGGTATGTAGATGATACAACCCTACTTGCTGAAAATGAAAAGGAATTGAAGTACTTGCTGAAAAAGATCAAGGATTGTAGCCTTCAGTGTGGATTACAACTCAATCTTGTAATCCAAAATCCTCACAACTGGATCAATAGGTATCAATAAGATAAATGGAGAAAAGACTGAAGTTGTCTAGGATCTTGTCTTACTTGGATCCAATGTTCAGGGAAGCAGCAGTCAAAAGATGAAAAGTCATAAATATGGTCCACAAGAACTCTGGAGTTTTGAAGAGCAAGGATGTTTCTTTAAGGACTAAAGTGTGCCTTATTTTCCATTGCATCATATGCATGTGAAAATAAGGAAGACTAGATTTGTGATGCCAGAGAAGAATATTGAAAGTACCGTGAACTGCTAAAAAGACAAATCAACCTATATTGGAATAAGTAAGGCCAGAGTGCTCCTTACGGGCAAGGATGGCAAAACTTTGTCTTATATACTTTGGACATACTGTCAGGAGAGACTAGTTCCTGGAGAAGGACATCATATTTGCTAAAGTGGAGGGTAGCCAAAAAAGAGTGAGGTAGTTAGTTTATTGTGCCAACCTGGCCAGTAAACACATGTGGGGTTAATTGAAGGACAGAGGGATAAATGGCTCACTGAGCCTTGCCTTTCTATTTCTCTGGTCTCTTGCTTTCTAATGGTCAGACCAGGGTGCAGCTGCCTTAGCCAGTTCCCTGCTTTAGCTGGCAAGGCTCACTTCATGTGAGACATCCCTGAGGAGAAGCAGCATGGACCTACCCAGATGCAGCCCTGGGTGCTGAAGCACCCGTGTGGAGACCCCTGCCAGTGCTGAGATGCTTACACATTCCCTGACTCGGCTTTCCTCCTGCAGTCGGCATCATTGCATCTGTTTTGTGAGATGGAGGAGGAATTTGTGGATTGGTGTTGGACATACGGGTTAATGGATTAATGTTGGACTTGTGGGCTTGGGAAGCACTGAGTTGGGATGTTTCCTTGATGCACATGTAACCTTTATATAAAACTCTCTCTTATACATGAGTTTCTGTGGATTTGTTTCTCTAAAGTACCCAGACTAACACAAAGAGGTAGACCCTAAAGGAGATGGATTGATATATCAATGGACTCAGGCATAGGAACAATTGTGAGGATGGTGCAGAACCATACAGTGCTTCCTTCTGTTGTGCATAAGGTCACTATGGGTTGGAGCTGACTCAGTGTCACTTAACAACAACACATGTTCCAAGAAAGGTAGTCAACAGTCAACACACACTGTCTAGTTCAACTTCCCAACAATTCTATACCCTTATTTTACCAATGAGTAAGCTAAAGTGCTGTTGGAAAAAGGTATTTGTAATGAAGACATCATGGATCTTCAAAATTCTATCATGTGATCTCTAGCTTCAGCTTCATTTTTATCACCAAGGTCATATTTTCTAACTATTGCTTCCATCACTTTGTTTCCAACTTTTGTATTCCAATCACCAAGTATCAATACATCTTGATTGAATGTCTGCTCCATTTCAGACTGAAGATGTTGGTAAAATTCTTCAGTATCTTCATCACTAGCTTTAGTGGTTGGTGCATAAATTGAATAATATAATAGTTGTGTTGATTGGATTTCCTTATATGCAGCTAGACATTATCCTCACAGAAAACATGATACTTCCAGACAGATCTTGAAATGTGACCCCATTCTTTTTCATTCATTCCTGGCATCGTAAGTCTGACACAAATTGCCTGACACAAAATGACCAATACTAATGCTTAGGCTATTGATCTTTATGTACTGCATTTCATTTTTGACAACTTCTAGTTTTCCTAGATTCACACCTCATGCATTCCACGTTTTAATTATTAATAGATGTTTGCAGCTCTTCTTCTCATTTTGAATCATGCCCCATCAGCATAGGAAGGTTCTGCAGGCTTTATTCCATGCATGTCATTATGGTTGACTCTTCTTTGGTAAGGCAGCTCTTCCTCAGCCATATTTGAGTGCTTCCAGCCTGAGGAGATCGTCTCCTGCCACTATATCTGACAATATGCTGCAGTTATTCATGAAGTTTTCAGTATCTGACAATGTTCTACTGCTGTTCATAAGGTTCTCAGTGGCTAATTCCTTCCAAAATGCACAGCATATTTCTTCTTCATAGTCTACTCTTAGTCTGGAAGCTCTGCTGAAATCTGTTCACTTTGGGTGACCGTGCTGCCATTTGAAATACCTGTGACACAGTTTCCAGCATCACAGCAACAAAGAGGTCACCATAGCACGACACACTGATGGACTAATGCTGGCTAGTATTACTATTCTTCTTTATTTAAACAATTGGGTTGTTTTTGATCATTAAAATATTTTAAGTATACTTCTGGCAATCCACTTAAATATCTCTTATCTGGGGAGTTAGTAGCTGTTCTCTTAATATGTGTTACAACAAAATCCACTGTGATTGAGTTGATTCTGACTTATGAGGCCCCTCCATGGGGTTTCTGAGGTTATAAATTATTACAGGAGCATATAGTTTCATCTTTCACCCGTAGACAGGGTTTGAACTGCCTATGTCATGGTTAGCAGTTTAAGGTTAATCCAATTACTAGGACTCTTTATATGCACTATACTCACTCATCCCAGTTGTCATTGGCAAATAGACAAATCATTTCATTTTTTTCAATGCTAAAGAAAAATTAATGTGAAACATGCAATCAATTATTTCTTTTAAAATGTAATGTATATTGAATGTAAAACTGACAATCTTACTTATAAATTTTACCTAATAATATTTTGGGCATTTAGCTTGCAAATATATCTCTAAATTGTTAAGTAATAGCAAATCAAGACAAATGCCCTGTCATTTGAAAATTATTCCACTTGAATATGATTCTGCAAGTAATATTTATAACCTGAAAATAAATCAATGTGGAAAACTCCCATAGTACGGAAAACCTTTCAGAGACCCCATTCATGCATAATGTCAAAGATATTGACCAATAAGCTAGATGATAAATAGGTAGATAATGATAAATATACAGATATTTCATCTATCATGTGAAAACATAAGTGCTATCATCAGGCCTTTTCAAAAATTATACCATGACCTTGAATGCACTACTTACTTTAATGTTGAAATTCAGCAACTTGGGATATTGGCATGGAATATAACCATAAAAAAAAAATAATAAAGTTTGCTTTCTAGGAGAAGTGTTTCTTAGGACATAAATGCTTTGTAGGAAAGAAAAGAGAAACTGGCAGATAAGACCATTTTTATTTTTAATTATATGTCCAGTAAAATCTGGAAACGATATATTCTTTTTAATCAGTGTTGTGGATCTTCTGTGTAACAAATCACCATCTCAAAACAGAAGTAGATTTTTTTTACTGAGTAAGAGACAAATAAATGCTCCAGATAAGTGCTAAATATTCCAGAAATGTCCTTGGGAAGCATGACAATGAACACCTGCTCTTTCCTACCATGGGATGTGTTGATGGGAGCAAGGGATGGCTTGATTGAGGCCAAGCAAACCACCTTTTCACTTTGTATTATTTTTTCCATCTATGAAATGGGAATGTTACATCCTCCTACCAATATCAAGGATATTATGTATGTTTTAAAAATATGCATTCACTAATCTCTAGGAGTAATACTAAAAACATTTCATCCACCCCAACCAAAAATGTCTCAAGGCAATGATGTGAAAAAAAATGCCAAAAGAAGAAGGAAGTTTTTATTTTTAAATGACAGAATTTAGGCCAAAGAGAGCATGCAGTCCAACATTAAATGAAGCTGAAGGTTGCTATGCACATGGACCCCATGTTTTGGAAGGCATTTCTTTTTTTTAAGTGTTTTATTGGTATATATTTCCCATATCATATTATTTAATCATTCAATCATATTAAGAGTCAAAACAGAAAAACTTCAATTGAAAAGAATGCAGAAAATATCAACTGAAACAACTTTAAAATTGGTCAAAAAGGGAGCTCAAATGATAAGGTATTACATTTAAACCTAACTACATCTTCCATAATCAACTTTACAGTGTTCTCTCTCTCTCTGTCTGAGACAAAATTATTCATATCCCTGGTCTGTACTCAGACGAGAGTCACTCGAGGCTGCATCAATGTGGAAATCGTGCAAGCAGATTTTGAGCTTCCACTTCTATCCATAGCCTTCTACAAACCAGGTGTTCACATTTTAAACTTGGATACCATTCTTTCCTTCATATTTGGATTTTACTATTTCTAATCCTTTGGTCAACACAGGCTGGTGTGCTTCTTCCATGTGAACTTGGTTGATGCCTTACTTAGACGGCTGCTTGATTTAAGACAAACCTTTAAGACTTTATTCATTCTAATAGTCAGGTTCCATCTGGTTTTGACACCACACTTTTTTTTAGCACCCACATTTTGAGTCCTCTCTTCATGAGGATGAGCAGGGTCATGTCATAAGAATTAATTGTTTTTAGATTGGTGCTAGAATTAAGTGCAAGCCCAAAGTCTATTCATATATCCTTAGTCTATATATGTGCCTGGTTCACTTTAAATACATCGTTATCATTTTATGATAGAAAACATTATAAATCATCACTCTAGGACATAAAGTAATTCTATAGATAGAGCCATTAATTTAGCCATTGAAGACACTGCTGAGAAAATGAACCTATACAAGCAAAAGCTGGCTTCAAAGAGCCCTGGTGGCGTAACGGTTACACATTGAGGTGCGCATAGCAAACCACCAGCCATTCCTCGGGAGAAAGGCAGGAATTTTTACTCCTATGAAGAGTTACAGTCACCTTCAGCATTCCCTGGAGACCTTGCTGCTCCATTCCCTTGCTGTTTTGCTTGGTGCCCCAAGTGACTGGACTGGAAAACACTCCTAAAGGCCAGCAATCCTTGAACTAACTACAAGCTTTTCTTTCTTGTTGTGTTTTAATTTGTTCTTTGTCAGTGGTTTTTTGTTGTTGCTGTTTTATTGTACATTGTTGCTTGGTTTTGTTCTGTCTTGTTTTTGTGCATGTTAT
>NW_022103897.1:1015055-1020539 GCF_000313985.2 Echinops telfairi | reverse complement strand
GCTTTACACAATTGATGTATAGGTATGGATTGGGATAAGAGTTGTATGAGCCCCTAATAAAATGATTAAAAAAATAATAATAAAATGAAATTTTTTAAAAAAGAGCTACAGCTACGGAAACTCACAGGGGAAGTTCTACCCTTGTCATCCTAGACTCTACTCGGCCTCTAGATCACCACAAAGTGGCAGCAACTTGACGGTAGTGAGGGATAGGCTGGCTGCAGACAGCCATACAAGAATTGCTGACTTGAACGGATAAAACTCTTAGGTGACTGGATATTAGTTACACAAACCATGGGGGGCGGTGATTAATCTGGTAGGCACAGTCCTGGGTTTATCAATAACACTCATTCACAAAGGCAGAATCACACCTACCAGACTAACACATGGCACACAAAAGCAAGGAGGGCATTCCAAAAGCAAATGTATGGTAGTTCTGGGTCACCAATCAATAGTTCCGGGTCACCAATCAGTAGTTCCGGGTCACCAATCAGTGGGCTCTCTGAACACAGGAGATTCAAACCACAGTCCAATGAATGCCAAGTCCATACCCCTAGGATAGCATCATCTGCCGCTTCTCACATGAGGCAGGGCAGGATAGCCTGACTTCCAAGGGAGTACGTCGGTTCTTTAAATCTGCCACAGGTGTGTGTGAAATAAAACCCAATTTTCTTTTTTTTTTAATTAATCATTTTATTGGGGGCTCATAGAGCTCTTATCATAATCCATCCATCCATCCATTGTGTCAAGCACATTTGTACATAAGTTGCCATCTTTTTCAAAACATTTTCTTTCTACTTGCTCTTGGTATCAGCTCCTAATTTTCCCTTCCCTACCCTCCCTCTCTCATGAACCCTTGATAATTTATCTTTTTTATTTTCATGTCTTAACACCAACCGCTGTCTCCCTTCACTGACTCTTCTGTTGTCCGTCCCCCTGGGAAGGGGTTACATGTTGATCATTGTGCTCGGTTCCCCCATTTTCTCCCACCTTCCCCTTCCCCTCCTGGTATGGGGTCTCCACATGAACCCTGTAGCCACAGCACATGCTGCCTTCTCACTCCTGCTGGTGTTCTTGTCGTCGCTGATTTTGTCAAACTTGCTGGTGGTTAGCTATAGCATTGTGATAACTAGTATTTGTGAGCCTCTATCAATAACTTCTTTTAGAATCAAAAACTAAAAGAAAAGGAAGAGAAAACTCAAAAGGTTTCTGCTCTTTTACTAAAGAGTTGCCACTAATATTGTAATTCATTGTTGAAAGATTTTACAAGATAATTGTGTGCCAGCATTCAGATAATCTAAGAAATACTACATTTAAGTTATTTATAACTATATTATGTGAACTATGTTCAAATATTATTTAATGATTAAAATAAATAATAAACATTGCTGGTCTGGTACGAGAGGAGATTTGGGGGGTGGGGGGCTGAGGGGTGGGATGACATCTGACATATGAGTTACCACATGAGTGATATCAACCATAGAATGCCATTTTTTCATCTACAAAATGGAAATATTTGCGGGGAACATAATTCAATCCCTGTCACTGCTAATCTGGTGTCAGAGTCAATTCTGACTCATCGATCCCCTGTGTACAACAGAAAAATCACTGTCGGGTCCTGCGCCATCGCACAGTCATTATTATGTTTGAGTTCATTGCTGCAGCCACTGTGTCAATCCATCTCCTTGAGAGTCCTACTGGTGTGTCTGTGGACCTTCTACCTGACCAAGCATGATGTCCTTTCCCAGGAACATACTTCTCCTGAGAATATGTCCAAAATCTTGCCATCCTCACTTCTAAGCAGAATCCTGATTGTGCTTCTTCCATGACAGACGGTTTTTATTCAGAAGCAGTCCACGGTAGCTAATAATTCCAATGCATCAAGTTTTCTTCCATCTTCCTTACTCAGTGTTCAACATTCACATGCATATGAGGAGATTGGGGAAGAAAAAAAAAAACATTGGGTAGGAGCAGGAGCACCTTAGTCTTCAAAGTGACATCCTGCTCTTAAACACTTTAAAAAGGACTGTGGATCCAAACAAAATGAAATTATTGATAATTTTGATCTTTCCTCTGTTTATTATCATATTGCCTATTGGTCCAGTTGTAAGGATTTGGTCTTCTTTATCCCTACCATGCCAAAACCAAATTCACTGCCTTCGATCTTTTATAGGAATAGAAAGCCCCATCTTTCTCCCTCAGAGCAGTTGGCTGGTGGTTTCAAACTGCTAACGTTAGAGATGAAAGACCAGCTCCTAACTGCTAGACCCCAGGGCTCCTCTTTATCTCTAAAAGACCCTAATAAGTGAAGAATTGAGTGATGTGAGAGTGGTCATCATATGTAGGAAGGTTCCCAGTTTCTCAGTTATATAAATGTCAGCCTCTACTGTAATGGGAGCATGAGTGGTTCAGGGGTAGCATTCTCCTTTTCCAGGCAGGAGACCCAAGTTCAATTCCTGGCCAATGTATTTCATGCACATTCATCACCTGAGTGCCATTGGAGATTTGCATATTGCTCTAATGCTGAACAGGCTTTAAAGAAGCTTTCAGACTTAGCTAGACTAGGGAGAAAGGCCTAACAATCACCTTCCAAAAGCAAGCCAACAAAATCTTATGGATGACAACAGTTGGATCTGAAATTAGTAAAGAAAATTGTGCGAGACTGGGCAGCATTTTATTCCACTGTGTAAGAGGTTACCAGGAGTCAGGGCCAACTTGAGTGTGATGGACCCATGAAAAACAAAACCTCACTGCCATTGTGCTGATGCCAACTCATAGCATCTCTCTAGGACAGGGTAGAACTGTCCCATGAATTTTCAAGACTGTGGGTGTTTACGGGAATAGAAAACCCCATCTTTCTCTCTCAGAGTAACTGGTGCTTTTGAACTACTGACCTTTCAGATCACAGCCCAATATGTAACCCCTATGCCACCAGGGCTCCTAGACCCACATGACCTCTTAATTTTGTTGTGGTGGTTGTTTGGGCCTCTAGAGGAAGAAAGAAAAGTAAATATTGATGATAGATTGATTGATTCTATACCTACTCTACCCAGAGCCAGTCAGCCTTTATAGAAGGTGTCTCGTATTATCCTCAGGCCAACATGAATATGAAGGAATTGTCCCAGTTTTATAGATTACCAAAACAGGTTCTGAGATAATAATTATCCTTGCAACCTAAGTCCAAGCCCCAAAAGTCTGTTTGATTGACTGCTGTAACTCTGAGTTCAAATGAATTAAGTAGGAAGATATCACGTCAAACAAATAATAATTTAACAAAGCCCTGAATCCCACAACAAAAATGTGTCGATGTCCCAGAAGACATGGACATGTGTGTGGAAGAGGGTGCTTTCTTTTTGGTGACAATACAATAAACCATCAACAAAGACAGTGGTTCTCAACCCCTTTGGGGGTCGAACGACCTTTTCACAGGTGCCATGCCTAAAACCATATTTCCAATGGTCTTAGGAACCAAGACACTGCTCCTCTATCCGTCTCCAGGCGGGTCCACGCACATGCAGATACACTCCCATATGAGTACCAGGCGTGATACACCATGCTTCAAGACAAAATTTCATTTATTTGTCATTAGAAATAAATATTTCACAATATATAATTACATATTATTTTTGTGATTAATCACTATGCTTTAATTATGTTCAATTTGCAACAATGAAAATACATCTTGCATATCAGATATTTACATTATGATTCATAACAGTAGCAAAATTACAGTTATGAAGTAAGTAGCAACAAAAATAATTTTATGGTTGGGGTTCATCCAACATGAAGAACTTTATTAAAGGGTTGTGACATTAGGAAGGTTGAGAACCACTGCACTAAGACTTTATATGAACATAGCTTTCATTCTACTCAAAAATGTTAGGTTAGAAATAGATTTTTATTCATTTTTTTCAGTTATTCATTCTAGTCATTCAAAATTTGTATTGTATGTTGTGCTATTGAACACATGTTTATATATGTATATACTTCTTCTATATTAGGAATCTCTGTATGGTAAAGCTGTGAACACCTGTGACTGCCAACCAAAAGGTTGGAAGTTTAAATGCACCCAAAGGTGCCCTGGAAGAAAGATTTGGTAATCTACTTCCAAAAAGATCAGCCATTGAAAACCCATGGAGTGCAGTTCTACACTGACACACATGGGGTCACCATTTGTGGAAGCAGTTCAACAACAACTTGTTTGGGGGGGTTCTTTTTGTATTGGGGTTTGAGTAGCATGCAAGATGTTGGTAATATAAAGGTAAACAAAATGAGGGAGATACAATTTTCATAATCAAGTGTTTACATATAACAGACAGCATAATTTGTTGGTTATTATTTTTATTTATATTTTAGGCATGATTTATAATCGAAAATAAGCTATTGATGGGTCTGTGAAAATGATAGAATTAAATATTTTAAACACATATATCATAAATATTTACTAAAAATCTATTAGGTTCCTAGTCCTGGGTGCAGGATTATAACATTTACCAATCTATTAAACAAATGCAGAAAATGTGGCCTCTCATCATCTCTTCTTACAACTAGACTGAGTCAGCTATTAGGATACTTAGGTAAAGTCATTGTCACCAAAACTCTGTTTTGAATATTATGGCTAGTTTGGGTTTGGGGTTTTTTTTGACATCATAGTCCAGCCTATCTGAAAATTTCCAGATCCCCACGATGAACAAAACCTCTGAGTGTATTTCCCAAAATCTTCCCTCTCAACCTCTGCCTCTCTCCCTTCCTGGGCCTCAGCAGTCTCCTGACTGACTTCTCACTCGGCTTGGCTCACAGCCTTTCCTCTTTGAAAGTTCATGGCATTAACTCTTTTAGCCCTCACTTCCTTTCACAATTATTTGCTTCCTGGTCATTATTGATCTGGACCAGAACCTATCTGAGCCTGCCTCACGTCCTCATTGTGGTGATGTCCTACGTCGGCTTCAAGATATTTCTGTGTGTAGTAGCCACCCTAGCCTTCACCAGCCCACTTCTTTCTCGTGCTCTCTACCTTGCGATTCTATTAGCTCATCCACCCCCATGGATTCCTCAATCTTTATCTTCACCCCTTACTAGCTCCTAGAACTCTAGGTATGCATTTCCAACTGCTGGATAGATGTGCTGGGTAAAAATCCAGTGCTTCCATATAGAGTCACACATCTTTTCCCAACAAGCCCTGTAATCTCATAGGAGTGTCCTCTTGTCTTGCCTTTCCCTACTCCAGCACTTGGTCCTCCTTGGGGTTTCAGGTCTTTGGTTTTGGATGGCTTTGCTTGACCTACTAGTGTATTACAACTCAATGTAAAGAAAACCAGACTCTTCACAACTGGACCAATAGGCGATATTATAATAACAGAGAAAAGGTTGACATTGTCAAGGATTTCATCTTGCTTGGATCCACAATCAATGCTCACGGAAGCAGCAGTCAAGAGATCAAATAATGCATTGTATTAGGTAAATCTGCTGCACAAGACCTCTTTA
>NW_022103897.1:1009952-1014168 GCF_000313985.2 Echinops telfairi | reverse complement strand
ACACTGAGAATGAGGAATAAGAATCCATTAAACTTGAGTCTATCATATGCTTCTTCATATATTGCCAGGAAGGGACCTATAGTTTGGGTCGTGATGCTTCTATGACTTAGGAAGAGTTTGGTTTTGTTTTTAAGTGTACATCATTATCAGTTACCAGGTGTGCTGAGTTGATTCTGACTCATGAGGACCTCGTGCATATCATAGTAGAATGGTCCTCTAGAGGATTTTTAATGACTGGTTTTTCAGAAGTAAATCACCAGACCTTTCTTCCAAGGCAGCGCTGGGTGGATTTAAACCACCTACTTTTCACTTAGCAACCAAATGCAATAAGCTTTTGCAACACACAAAGACTCCACACATCATTGTGGACACTAAACTAGATAGAGTTGGAGTGCAGGCAGGTGTGGACGTCCTTGGCTTCATGGTAATACATACTGTACTATGTAATACATATGTACATACATACATACACAGTATGTAATATATACACAGTATGTAATACATATGTACTTACATACATACACAGTATGGAATACGTACTGTGAAAGAGGAATGAATATTCTAATGAAGGGACATGCTTAGTGTAAAACTGAACCTTAAAATCTTCTCTTAAAGTGATGCATTGCACAAACAATGATATTTTAGAATCAAAATGTCCGTCTTCTCTCACCTGGACTTTTATCACAGCCCTCACGAAAGCTTCAGTACTGATTTGCCTATTGAAGTGTCCTATTAAAATATCTATGGCTGAAAACATGGTCGCGCTGAGCCTTTTCTTACAGGTTGGAAACTATCAGAGCAGTTCAGCACTTTGTCAAGGGGATTCGTCTTTGCAGAATTCACAGATAGGTAGGCCTTTTCCCCAAAGCCACACGTCGAATGACCAGAAGCAACTGGTCAGCAAAGAATTCCGCTCAGAAAACTAAAGCCCCTTCTGGGTCCGGTTTCCGTGATGGATGTGCTTACTCTCACTCTGTAACCACAGATAAATCATCTTTTTGGTAATGCACGGAAACGATTACCTTGTATAAATGTCATCCTCCTAGATTTTCACAGGACAAAAGGGGAGATTCATTAATAAGGAAAAATTAGACAACGGAGGACAACCCAATATAGAGAGATAAATGAGTCCGGATATGAAGAAGAATGGGCACTTGGTTTTGAAAATATAATTTCCCTTCTCCTTCTCTTTTCTGTTTTGCAAAATGCGCCAAAGCACACTTCAGTTGTATTCCCCCGTCACTAATAGATGGAAGAAGAACACAGGCAAGTGATAATAATAGGGCTGTACTCTGCTTTTTTTTTTTTTTGTCTTCACGCCTTCATCCAAGGATCTTTCCGTCCATAAATAATAATTGATTAAATCACACAATATCCCAACTGAAGGTATCTTGGGATGAGCCCAGAGAAAAGTGGAGTGGATCAGATCACCTGGGTTCAAGTCCATGGGGCTCTAGCAGAGTCAGAAAGAGACCCAGCAGGTGCACTTCCCATTACCCACTCTAATCACTGGGAAATAATGTGGCCTCTCGGGATTGTTGGTCTGGCTGCCTCCAGTTTGGGAGTGTGCTCTGATTTTCCTTTTATTACGTTCAGGACATGCGCCTTTGACAGCTGTTCTTCTGAGACGCGACTAGAGACTTGTCTAAAGGTTTGCCTGTGGCCTCCCCAAAGCGTTGTGACTCGGATCATAGTAGAAAGCCTGCAGGTAACGCATATCAAGGATAACTCAGTAATTGGGAGGGGTGTCGGGGGGAGCTACTGCAGAAGTACTTTCATGCTGACTAATTAATTTCTAGTAATTAGCACTCAGATATAACAAGTATAGCATTTAAGGACCATAGCAAGGGAAATAAAATTTGCTCTTCAGAAATTTGCTCAAGAGTTTGATTGCTTCTTTCCCAGCTAAATAATGGCATCCATCCATTCAGCCACAAAATTTGGAGTAAGAATTTTTGTCATGTGTCTATGCTAAACATTCTTCCACTGCAAATTTTTCTCCAATCAATAACTAGGTATCATTCCTCAAAGCCATCATAAAAGTCATAGAATCCGTAGCTTATTAAATCTGGACAGGACTTTAAAAATCATCTAGTCCCGTTTTTGTTCCTATACTCAAAACTCAAAGACACACTTACTGCCACTGAGTGAATTCCAAATCATAGCAACTCTACAGACAGAGTAGAACTGCCCCCTGTTAGTTTCTGAGGCTGTAAATCTCCAAAGAATCAAAAGGCCTTCTCTTTCTCCATCGGGGTGATTGCACCTGATCTTGCAGTTAGCAGCCCAACCTATAACCCACTACACCATCAGATGAGGAAATAGCAGTGCAGAAACCTGATGTGACTTGCCCGGGGCCTTGGGGCTGGTGATTGGCACAGGGCAATGCTGAGTCAACAAGTCTTCCGTTCCACTGTATCTCCTGTTGTCTTACATGATCTTGCTTGATGTTGGGCATCCTGTAGAACTGACTCTGAGAAACACCCCCAGTGACTGACTCCAGGCTAGATGCTGAGACTGGAATGACTTCTCTCCTGTTGGCCATCCTTTCTTCCCCTCACCTTAGCTCAGCTTCTTTGCCCTCCTATGCCTCTGCTCTCACCATGTAGGTCTTATCTTCTGTCTCATTTCCCCAAAGTCCCACGCTTGGACTACAGCATGATTTGATACCTAAAATTCACCAGCAAGACACACCTAAACCAGGAGTATGTGTGTCCTGCTACACAGCCTTGTGGCTAGAAGGTGTTTTCATCTGCCAAAGGGAAAAGCAATAATGTTGCACACATACACGTGCAGAAAGAAGAAACCATGGAAAGCAACACAGATTCCACTTCCTCTGAATCTCTAAGGCCTTTCTAGACAGAGACACATAACTCTGTCCGATAGACTAAGGGCAAATGATGGCACCCATGACAGAATACCTCCACTGTCCCTTCAACTGGGGTCCAAATGGATGTGCACTAGAACCTTAATCAAAGGGTTGGAGGTTCAAATCTACCCAGCAGTGACTCTAAACAAAAGCGTAGGGATGGTATTCTAAGATTTTAGCCACTAACAATCCTTCAGAGCAAGTTCTACCCTGACACTCACGAGGCCACCATGAGGTGAATCAATTTGAAAAGAATAGGTTTGTGCTTTAACAACCTCTCCCTTCACCCTTTTGTCCTTGTCTCCATCCTTGTTCTCTTCTCCAACCCCATCTCCAATTCTCTCTCGTCTGCTTAGCTGAGCAAAATGTTCACCCCAAGAAAAGCTAAAAGTCCTTGGAATTTCAGGTAGACTCGGGTACCTTAGAGACCCCGCCCTCTGCTTTCCTGGGGAGATTTGTCCTATCCCAAGAGTGTCAGAGCAAGGGAGTCTCCGTTTGAATTCCACACAGCCTCACTCTGAGGAGCTCCATTATGAACCAAAAGTTGGAGGAGTGTGTGGGGCAAACATAGCCAGAGGTGCCTAGAAAGAAAAACTTAGCAATCTGCTTCCCAAACCCCTTGAGAGTGCAGCTCTACCTCTCAATTTACGGGATCACCATCCCAGCACCTACGTGATATCTGTGTGTAGACATCGTGGGGGTAACGATAGCTGTAGCTTCCCATGTTCTGGCCATAGCCCCATTGAGCCCTCCAGAGCCACTGTTTTGTTGCTTCGTGTTTTTTGAATGGGCACTGTCTTCGTTAACTGTTGTTGAAGTTATTGTAGGTGCCATCAAGTCAGCTCCAACCCATAGTGACCCTCTGCACAACAAAATGAAACGCTGCTTGGTCCTGCACCATCTTCTCAATGATTCCCGGGCCTGAGCCCATTGATGCAGCCACTGTGTCCATCTGTCTTATCGAGAGCCTTCCTCTTGTTTGTTGCCCCTTCACAGAAGGACCAAACTTGATGTCCTTCCCCACGGACTGGTCTCTCCTGCCAATATGTCCAAAGTAGGTAAGATGAAACCTGGCCTTCCTTGCTTCTGAGGAGCCTTCTAACTTTACTTCTTCTGACAGTTCTTTGTTACTCAGTGCTGCTAGAACAGAAATCGAAGAATGCCCTGGTTTTAACAAGTAGACTTGTATTTTCTCATAGTTAAGGAGGCTAAGAATCTGGATTCAGTGTATGCACTCTAGTGGGTGGTTGTGTCTCTCTGATGGAGTCTAGAGGTAGGGCATCTCTATTCAGCTTCAATTCTCAGGTCTCTTGGAGCGCATGTGCTGTGTATGAGGGGCACCCCCCC
>NW_022103897.1:1005372-1009241 GCF_000313985.2 Echinops telfairi | reverse complement strand
ACTTCTTTTTGTTTCTTCAAATGACGAGGGACATGGAAGGACAGTGATTTAATGAAGAAAAAAAGGAGGGAGGTGCTATCAGCCATCCAAACAGATGAGTTTGAAAAAACGTATCTAAGGATGGAATCGCAGATTTGAAATTGTATTAAGTGTAATGGAGAGTACTTTGAAGGTGATAAGGTTGTTTTGTTATAAAAAAAAAAAAAAACGTAAACACATAGCTTTGAAAAAATTATCCAGGTATTTTTGGGTACCCCTCTGACTAACACACCCTCGTACTTTGGCCTCAGTTTATGCTGGCTTGCCTAATCTGCTTTTCCATATCTCAAGAGAGATTCATTTAAGATACTGCCCACACTAAGGATACTTCATTAACCAAAGAAAAGCCATCCCCCAAATAGGATTATAACCACAGACACACCAGTGAGGGTTTACACCACATGCTTGGGGATGCGCAATCCAATCAGTAAGCAGGCAGCATCTTTTGATGTCCTGGAACCTATTCCCTTTTTCAACAGAGAAGTTCAAGTAGGATCTAGCCCAGAGATGGACAATCTCCCCTGAAAATAAAGCTGACTTTTAACCAGATCAGTCATGTTCCTTGATAAAAGCCAAAGGAAAAAGGAATTAAAAACACTTCTTCAGTCTTCAGCCACACACTCACTCCCAATTCAGAAGTTTCTGTCAACAGTTTGTAGAGTATCATGCAAGACCACTTTCTCTATCTCTAAAAGCACTCTTCACTCCTACACCAAATAAACCGGAAAAAAACCCACAGTGACCATCATTGATTCTAACTCACAGACACCTCCTGGGCGTCAAAGCAGAACGGCACTCATAGACTCTGTTCCAGGACATAGGTCAACAAGAAGTTCCTATAAAGAACTAATACTCAAACTCAACTGTATGGCAACAAGTGGATTCCGACTCCTAGGGACCTGTTTAGGACCAGGTAGAACTTCCCCTGTGGGTTTCTGAGACTGTAATTCTTTATGGAAGTAAAAAGCCTCATCTTTCTCCTGAGGAGCAGCTGGTGGTTTCAAACTAATAGCCTTGCAGTTCACATCCCAATTTGTAACCACTGCACTGTAGTATATGTTATTGGCTTAATGAACTTTGGTACATTTGGTCTCTTTTGCAAGCATGAACTTTGTCAGTTAGTACAGATTTAACCACACACTACTGCCATGGAGTTGATTGTGACTCAGGGTGACCCACTAGGACACACTCGACCTGCTCCATAGTTCCCAAGACTATAGATCTTTCCAGAAGCAGACTGTCTCATCATTCCCTGATGGAGGAATGATCTTCCAGTGTGGGGTTAACAGCTCAACGCTACCCACTGTCCCACCAAGACTCCTTAAAAGCAGCCGTGTGTTTTGTATAGACAATGCATAAGCACATGGATATGAATGTGTTCCAACAAACCTCTATCTATAAAAGTAGGCCATGGCAGGATGTAGCCACACACACACACACACACAAAACAACACCATCAAGTGGGTTCCAACTCGTAGTCGTCCTGTAGGACAAACTGCTTCTTTGTAGTTTCAAAGTCTTTACACGTTCACAGGAGCAAACAGCTTCATCTTGCACACACGAAGCACCTGGTGCATTTGGACTGGTGGCTAGTAGCCCAATGCCTAACCTACAACACCATCCTTAGGCAGGAGTTTACTATAACCAATTCCAGGGCATGAACCCACAGCCACTTTCAGGTTGTAGAAAGTAGAAAAAGAACCCTGGTGGTGGAACAGTGGGTTATGCTTTGGCCTACTTACTAATCACTAGGTCAGCAGCTCAAACCTACCAGCTTTCGACTTCCGTCAGGAGTTACCATCTCGGAAACCTACAGGGGCAGTTCTGTCCTGTCCTGTAAGGTCCTTATGAGTCAGCATCAACTCATAGTTTGGGTTTTGTTGGTTTATGAAGATTCAACTCTAAACCGAGTTCAAATATGGGAAATAACACAAGACAGCAGAGAAGTATTTATGAAGCTGGGAGACTCGGAATTGTTGCCTGCTCTCAAGGCCGCTCCCGTGCAAGGCCGAGTTGTGCTGCCCCACAGAGCGCTCAAGGCTGTGGGCCCTTGCAGAAACGGACTATCTCCAGCCTATCGCCAGGCGGCGCTGTGGGTTTGGAAGGAGTGCTTAACCGTTTGTGCCACCCAGGGATTCCACTGAAGTCAGTCAAAGGCGTCTAAATAGCTCCCTGAAATTCAAACAACTGGAACCACTTGGGATGGGAGTGTGGAAGGAGCTTCACCTTGATCTTTCAGGAGACACACTCCCAGTCCTCTTAATGGAGGTCACTCACACAGGGTTTGGAAAACGTGAGAGGAGCAGGAAGCATTGTGAGAAACCTGTGACAGCCAGCAGGCAGCCTCCACCCCCACCCACCCCACCCACCTCACCCACGCCCCCTCCCCCTCCCTCCATGCTGCAAAATAACAGCATGCACAACCGTACTCTAAATGATTCATCTCACTGTTTCGTTCGAAACTTAAAAGGGGGAAAGGGAAAAAAAGAAAAAGGAAGCATTCCTATTTCCCATTGAAAGTAATCACAGCTTTATATCCCTCGGTGTTTACATAAAGAGAGCTGTTTATTTAGAATCCTTGCTGATAAGGACACCACACGCGCCTAACTTATTATAGATTCTCTTTCCATTTTGTCTTTATTTGGGGGGAGGGGCGATTATGTATATTTTATGACAACCCAAAATGACTTATACATAAAAAATACAGACTTTAAAGATAAAAAGGATTAGTCCCAGGTAATGCATTTTCCATGAGTGGCTATAGGGCTCTCCGTCGCAAGAGGTACCGGCTGCATACAAATGAATTGATAAAAGTTTGAAGCTGTGGCTGGGTAGCAAGGCTCATGCTTTGCTGGAGATGATTCTTAAAGTTACAATAAATCAGACAGACAGTGTCGGCCTTTGAGGATAAACCTGTGATGGCTTGTTGTGCCTCTCTGAATCGCCTCAGAGGCCCGGGGACTAAAAAGTGTCTAGATGTCACATTAAATCTACCGGGAGGATGGAGCACTTCAAAGAGGAATGCAATCAGATCTGATGGAAAATACATTTTCTGAAAGCTACTGACAAAAAAGTAATCTTTGATGTGGATGTTGAATAACAATGATATTGTCTTTCCTGACATTTTTCATTATTGCCATCTTATACAGCCTACTTCATGTATTAAAGCAATATTAACTGTTTGACAGGGACAAATCCTCCAACGATCACATAAGCAATTGTTTCTGAATCGTCCTAGCCCGCTGCCTGTAAAACCTGTCCCAATAACTGCTTTTAAATATGATCGTCGCCTCTTTCCCCTGACTAGCTAGACAGTGTGTGAGCTCCAGCCTAGTTCAGTGGAGTCTGGGGAATATTAAAAATGGTTAGGTGGTTATGAGGTGTCATTTGATTATAGGAAAGGCGCAGGAGTGTTTTTTGAAGGTGAGTTTTAATGAAAGAGGTCTATAAAAGTTAGTCCTTATTATTCCCCGCCTTCGGTACACATGGATATCAAGCAGACGGGAGCGGATCTCTGAGCTGCTGCAATTCTTGTGCTCAGAGGAAGACATAAAGGCTTGTACAGAGATCTTTGTTATTTATGCAGTGAAATAAAGCAATCTGTGATGGTGCAAGAGCCTATAAAATGGCCTGAAATTAAATTCCCCGGTATGCTTCTGGAAAGAAGCCCAAGCAGGTCTGAGAGGCATCTGTCCCTTTCAAAACTCAGGATACCCTCTGGGGGTGGAGGTCATCACCTTCCACTGTAAATATGTGTGGTGGCATCGGAGGTGTTTGTGAGGCTGACCATCTTTAATTTTCTGGTGACCTTGAGTTTCTTGAGCAATGGG
>NW_022103897.1:998511-1004353 GCF_000313985.2 Echinops telfairi | reverse complement strand
GGGTTACTGAGAATTTTTAAATTTCTCCTAAAATCCATTACAACTCCAGAAATATATATTTTTTATTTATATATATATATTATATATATATATATATTTCACACATAGTTGGGGGAGGGAGGCAAGTAGAGGAGGTGTAGCTCTGTACATCCTTTATGTAGCTACGTCGTTTAAGAACGTTTCTAATTAGACATGGGTCAAGTCTTTTTTAATTCTATACCACCCTTCCTAACAATGAAAATATAAAATGAATAAAGATCCCATTGTCCTAAAGGAAGGGTTCACCAGAGATTTGAGACCTCGAACTTCCTTCTGGTGAGCCAGGAGCCAAGTACAAGAAAAATAACAAGGCAAACGGAAGCCAAAAGAAGGTTTGATGCTTCTGAACTTGATATGGGCCAAGAATATTGACTATAGCATGGATTGGCAAAAGAACAATCCAGTCAGCCTTAGAATACTGCACGCATGCTCCTCAGAAGTGAACATGATAAAAGTTTGACCTATTTACTTCAGACACATCATCAGGAAAGACCAGTGGGTAGAGAAGGAACTTATGTTTGGCTGCGTAGAGGACTAATGAAGATAAGGAAATTCTCAAAGAGATGGATTAGCACCATAGCCACCACAAGGGCTCAACTATACCAACAATCATGAAGATGGCACAGGACTAGGAAATATTTTATTCTGCTGTGCTCGTCCGTGAGGCAACAGCAACTGACGATGATCAGTAAGGACAGGCAAAGCCATGCTGCAATAATAAGTAATCCGAATTTCTTTGTGGTTTAAAAGAAAGGGGTTGTCAGAGGCTTGGGGGAATGCTACACTGACATCTTGGATCAAGCCATCAGGAATCCCAGCTGACAGAAGACAGAGGAACATCATGAAGAACGTTGAATGGGTTCTTTGCAAAGAGTTGTTCAGTGGAAAGAATGTAGGTCCCATCCTTTTGTTGCTGTCATGTAGCTAACTATATGGAGGACTCTCTATTAAGTTGCCATGGTACCAAGCTGAAAGGGAACAGAATCAGAACCCCATTCTAAAGGCAAACAGATCGTGAGAAAGGGCCAGTTCTGATGCAATGTGGGTTTGGAATTCTTTCCAAGCTCAGGTCCCAAATTCACGTATCAGCTACAGAAAGTTTCCAGGAGGACAGCCAACCTGGGATGTCTCTGAGGCCTGAAAAGGAACTGGACTTGCCTAGGCTTCGTGGACAAGACGCAGCTGTCAGTGCAGACCCAGTTTTTAGTAGTCGTTATTCCATCGAAGGAGCAGAACATTAGAGGCCAAGATGCTGGGTCTGCTGGTCGTCTGGTCAGAATCTCAACATCAGCACCTCTCTCCACCTAGGGCATAAAAGCAGGATGACTAAGTTGGCTCCTCAGACTTTTGGACAGTATAAGGTATTGCTCAAAAACGAGATTGGAGGCATGAGTGTGAAATGATCACAACTTAGACTGGTGAAGGGATCACACGAATTGCTCTTGGTTGGCTTGTGAGTAGTACAGTGTGAGCTAGCACTAAGAAGGGAGGGAAGAAGAAACCCATCCCTTCCATTAAGCATGTAATATCTGGCTTTTACCCACTACCCAACCCGCACTGCACCCCCCCCCCAAACACACACACATACACATTGCCAACAAGTCGATTCCAACTCACTGTAATCCTGTTGCAGAGTAGAACTGAGCTCCATAAGGTTGTCTTGGCTGTCTTCTTAACAGAAGGAGTTCACCAGGCCTTTCTTCTGTGGCACTACTACATCAATTCAAACCACCAACTGCTCTATTAGCCCCCGAGGGCAGACCATGTGCACCACCCACGAGCTCCTTAGAACCCATACTCAGTGAAAATTTAAAGAACTATTTTACACAACTGGGAGGGAGCAGAGGTGGGTTCTGCCACTTACACACTGAATTTATAGAATAAAAAGATTTGGAAGTAGATCACAGAGATCCAAATCCATATTTGTATGCCAGCGTTCACAGTGTCATCACTCACAGTAACCCAAAGGCGGACACAACCCAAATGTCCATCAGCAGATGACAGGGTGAGCAAAACGGGGGCTATCTGTCCAGTGAGACATTGCTTGGCCAAGCATGCGTATCAGGAGCCCTGAGGGCACTGTGGGTTAGATATCGGGCTGCTGTCCCAACCCATCAGCCAAGCCTCAGGATGAAAACGAGGCTCTCTGGCCCTGTAAAGATCGACAAGCTCGGGATTAAAAGAAAAACAATCATGGAAAGACAAAAATGAAAAAGAAAGAAAAAAAACTATTTTTAGTCTCAGAAACTCTAAATAGGGCCAGAATTGTCTCCAGGGCAGTGGGGTTGGTTTTGGCTTTATACATGTAGAATATGTGATATATGCTATGCATATACCTGCCACGCATGTACACATGCTATGTAATACATGATGCCTGCTGTACATATACCGGCCACACATGCGCACACACTATGTAATGCATGAAGCATGCTGTACATATACCTGCCACACATGTGCACATATTATGTAATGCATGAAGCATGTTGTACATTTATCTGCCACACATGTACACATATTATACAATGCGTGGTGCGTGTTGTACATATACCTGCCATACATGTCCATACTACATAATACATGGTGCATGCTATACATGATATTTTCCATGCATGTACACATACCATGTGGTACATGATGCATGTTGTGATAGGTAGGTTTATTGTGTCAACATGGTAGGTTTATTATGAACACATGTGAGATTAATGGAAGGAAGGCAAGCCTTGCCTTTCTCTTGCGCTTTGATGATCGGACCAGTGTGTGGCTGCCTTAGCTTGTTCTCTGCCTCAATTTGCAAACTACACTAATACCTGTGGGACACCTAACCGTGGACTGTGTCGCTGCAGTTTGAGGTTCCTTCAAGACCCGCTTCACCACGCTACTGACGTAGACATCGCTTGAGCTGGGAACTGTCGGATCCTGTTATCTGGCTGACTGTTGGTGACCTGCCTTGCTATTGACTGCCTGTGGCCAGATAGCCTGAATTGCTCTGCAGAGGACTACCCAGCGGCCCTCACGACTCGAAGGACTGCCAGTGTCTTAGTTGTCTCACAGAAGTGAGTTGCACTGAGCCATTTGTACTGCTCTATAGATTAATTAGCTTTCATTTCTTATGTTATATATACAAATATATATAAAATCATAAGCGTCCTGGTTTTGTTTCTCTAGAGAACCCTGTCTAACATACATGTGATACATACACTTATCATGTATGCACACATATTATGTGATACATGATATATGCTATACATATACCTGCCATCATGTATATACTATGTAATGCCTGATGCGTGCTATACATATACTGATATGAATGGACATATACTATGTGCTACATGATGCATGTTATACATACTAGGGGGTGCAAAAAATGAAATTTTTTTTCAAAGATATGTATCTAAATAGTTTTACAAAAATAACCTTATTACCTCAAAATACTCTCCATTATACTTAATACATTTGTCAAATCTGCAATTCCATTCTTGGAAACATTTTTCAAACTCCTCCGTTCGGAGCGTCGACAGCACCTCCCTCATTCTTTCCTTCACCTCTTCTACATCGTCAAATCACTGTCCTTTGGTGTCCTTGTTCATTTGGAGAACAAAACGAAGTCACACAGAGAAGTTCAGTTGAGTAAGGTGCATGGAGCAAAAGAGGCATGTTGTTTTCTGGCAAAAACTGGTGCACTGAGCTGGCTGCATGAGCAGGTGCATTGTCCTGGTGGCAAAACCAGTCCCCGTCTGCCATGAGTCAGGCCTTTCCTTTTTGTCTCACACTGTTGCACAATCTTTTCAGAACCTCTAAGTAGAAAGTCTGATTAACAGTCAGACCTGGTGGAACAAACTCCAAATGCACGATGAGTCGATGTTTTCACCTGTTTGGGAAGTTGACAGACGTCCAGAATGTCATTTCACCTGCTTTGTAATGAGAAAATCAGGCATACACTTGAGTTTTTCCCATAGCGCTGTCCTTGTAAGCTGTGTTCAACATCACAACAGTTCCTGCAGCATTTTTCCCGAGCGGGAAACAAAATTTCACAGCCACGTGTTATTTTCTGAAATCAGTCAGCACAAAAACGAGATTTGAGGGAGACTGCTTTTATGAACAAATTCACCGTGACCAGCGAGAAGCTCCCCAGGCAATGGCCGTGTGTGCACTGACTCAGAGCCGGTTGCTCCAGGCTGGCCTACCAGGGAAAATGCATATTGTGAAAGCTCCACTCCCAGTACAATTCCGGGGTTTGGGGGGTACGCCCTTGTATACCTGTCATATATGTACACATACTGTGTAATTCATGATGCATATTATACACATACCTACCATACATGTACATAGGGTAAAATGCTATACCTATATGTAACATCTACATACACATGCTATGTGATACGTGATCCATGCTAGGATGTCCATGAACCTTGAAAATACTGGGAAATCAGTGAAGGAAATCAGGCCTGAAAGAAAGTGCCTAGAATAGGCACAGAGACAGAAGTAGATCTGTGATGACCCCCCAAGAGCTCGGTGGTGAGAGTGTCAATGGTGGCAGAGCACTGTGAAGGACATTAATGCCACTGATGTGTGTACTTAAAATGGCATATCTCATTTATAAATTATCAAGGGTTCATGAGGGAGGGGTCATGGAGAGGGAGGGGGAAAATGAGGAGCTGATACCAAGGGCTCAAGTAGAAAGCAAATGTTTTGAGAACGATGATGGCCACAACTGTACACACGTGCTTGACACAATGGATGGATGGATGGATTGTGATGAGTTGTATGAGCCCCCAGTAAAATGATTTTTTATGGCACATCTCATGTCACATGTATTTTATCACCATAAAGCCATTTTTAAGCAGGATAGAGAATGAGAGAGGAGGAGGAGGAGGAGCGTGCTAAAAACCATGATAGCAGTACCATCTCAAGCCCTTTGGAAAGGTTACTATTTCTTATTGCTTGACTCCCTGTGGATCTGTAGCTTTGTTATTTCACAGCTGAGAAAGGACAAACATGTCCCTTGTGAACATCTGTCTAAAGTTCATCTCTGCCCTCTTCACACTCTGGTCCCCTGATGCACTTCCCCAGAGACCCCCAAAGAAGTGTGTGCCCCTTTCAACCTTCCCATACCCACTCCCCACTGCAGACATAGCCACATCTGGATTTCATGCCCATGCCTGAGTTTCAAAACCAAGCAACCTGACCAACCTCGACCTCTTTGACATCTCCCTGAGGATGTGTGTGCAAGCTGCCTGGTTCACCTGAGTCCCTGTGTGCCAAACCCGGACCTGCAAGGCTGAGGTCTGGACTTTCTCTGGGTCTGACTGTCCCTGAAGGTGTTGGGGAAACAGTCCTGCTCCACTTTTCACATCATAAGCCCTATAAAAATGAGACAATATTGCGGATTCCTCCGACTTTATAAACAAGTTCCAAACCTTACCTCTTCCCTGATTACGTATCCCATCCTTACCTCTCTCTGTTCCAGAAAGCTCCAAATAAAGAGCAAGACAGCATTGCCCTGTGAAACACAGCTTCACCCTTGCTTTGTTCATTCGGATTAAAACTGGCCATCTGCTGCAGATTGAATTATGCCCCACCCCACCCCCCAAAAAACATAAACACAAGTTCTATGAACCCTCGCCTCTATGCCTGTGGCTATAATCTCATTTGAGAGGCAGTTACATCATAGGATCCCAAGCACATGTGGCCTACTGTCCTCTTTACAGAAAAAAAAGTATGCAGTTAAACTTTTGTACAGTGAACCCTCGTTTATCGCAGTTAATTGGTTCTAGACCCTACCGTGATAAATGAAATTCCG
>NW_022103897.1:995038-997879 GCF_000313985.2 Echinops telfairi | reverse complement strand
TCGGTATTGGTCCACTTTGGGAAACACTGCGTTGCATTGTTCTGTTAATAAAACAGATGAACCTATTTCTTGACTCGATCTCTTTTGAAATATAAAAGAGATTGAAGGCAGATCACTGAGCCGAGGTGGAAGGAAGTCAATGCCAAGAGACTTGCAGATTTTCAAGGAACGGAAGCAGGAGCTGAAGAGACGCGGCTCGCTCTCCAGAACAAACAGTGGGAAACAGCTTTTTCACAGAGCCAGTGCCTAGGGCTGGACTTACAGCCACTGAAACCATAAGAAAATGGGTTCCCATTTGTTAAGCCACCCACAGGTGGTTTTCTATAACTAAGACATCAATTTTAACAGATCCATGTATCAGAGGAGGAAAATTTATTGATCAATTAATCTCAAGTATCCAAATCATTACCATTGGGGAAATGCCATGGAAATGCAAGGCTAACAGCTAGAGCAATCTATCCAAATGTTCTTTATATAAAACAGTAAAGAGCAAATTTCTGCTCCTGAAAGTAAGGGAAACTGGTATAAAAGGAGAGAATATTTTGTGCGAACGTGAAAGCAAGACTAGTATATGAATGAGAATCACAAAGTGTGTCCGAATGGCATCTCGTCAGTGGTTTAATAGGAGCAGCGGTATTACCAGCAATCTCTGTCCTCCAGCTTTGACTATCATCCTCCTGAAACGCTTATGGGTCACAGCAGAACATCGTCTGACTCATTTGCTCGTTTGGGCCCATTAGCAAGAGATAGCTATTATGGAAGGAGGACATGATGTTTTGTGAAGTGGAAGGCAAGCAGGAGAGCTCATTGGGCAGCTGGTTCGCCACTGTCACCACAACCCTGCATTCCGAGATGCTGGCCTTTGTGAGAAAGACGCGGGACTGGACAATGTTTCCTTCCAGTGCACACGGGGTCATCACCACATGTAGGGGTAAAGTCAGTGGCAGCCGTCTATCGAAATTACGTGAGAGAGAAGGTAAAAATGGGTGTGTTGGGCTTTTCTCGCTCTCTCTATCAGAAGAGGAAAGAGACGGGAGCAGACCTTTTGAGGACATCTACTGCACCTCTAAGCAGCCCTGGTGGTGTAGTGGCTGCTAACCACAAGGCCAGCAGTTTGAATCCACCACCCACTCCTCAGGAGAAAGACAGGGCTTTCTACTCCCATAAAGATTTACCGTCTTGGAAACTCAAGGGGGCAGTTCTACCCTGTCCTTGTCCTATCCGGTAGACCCGATGGCAGTGAGTTTCAGCTGACAGATGTTTACAAACGTTTCCTCATTGAATTCTTTGATCATAGGAGGCAAGCACCACTGGCCTTGGGTTTTAGACTCAGAAACTCAACGTTGTAAAGACAATAAGCCACCTATCCCAAGCACTCAACTCTGCGGAGAGAAATTTGAAATTCAAGCCTACGATTCTGTCCACACATGTCTCCTAGCTTGTCCCTGGCCATGCTGTCTGGAAAAAGAGCCCCTGCTTATATGCAGCAAGCAATTTAGAAAAGAACAGAAAAGCACAGAGCAGATTTGATGATTTTTGCTGTGTGATATCCATTTGCCACTCTTTTGGTTAAACATGAGCCAGAACAGCTTTCTCATGCCCATTTTCATGAAGTTATTTTGAAAGAGAAAGAAAGAGACACAGCGAATTATGATCCCGACTAGCTATTGACCCCCTGAAGTCCTGACGTCCACCAGCCACAGGGTGAGTTCAGAAACAGCTGGGCCCACCTGTTCAAATGAAGTGGAGCTGTGCTCTGTGTGCTGGCTTCCATGTCAGGCAGCTGTTCCCACATGCTAGCAAAGATGGCCCCCGCCAGTTAAAAGCATGTCCTGAAAGGATAGCCACCCACAACAGGTCAAATACATCAATAGCTCCGCCCCTTCTTCTCCCATGTCGCCTTGTACTCGGTGCCTTCTTGTTGGCTGCGATGCATAGGCACCGCATGGGACACACTGCAAGGGTACTCCCAGGATTTCCAGACAGCAGTCTCTACAGGGGCGAGCGAGCGCCAGCTCTTTCTCCCGTGGAGCCATGAGTGGGTTCAAACTGCCAGGCTCTTGGTTAGCGACTGAGCGCTTAGCCGTCTTGCCACCAGGGCCCCTTTCAGCTCCAACGGAAGTCCGGGGATGAGGTTGATTTAACCCTTTTTGGTCAGGACGCCCTGCGTACACTCAGCAGGGTTGCCAGATAAAATACAGAAGGCCCGGTTAAATTGGAATTTCAGATGAACGATAGATACCGCTTTGGTATAAGCATGTCCCATGCGATTGAGATATACTAAGGTAGACCAGATACATATAATGGTTTGTTTAAAATGTAGATTGCAGCAGGAACACTTTTGATTTGTCTCCTTGGGTTTAGAGGAGCTTTGGGGGAAAGGGGGCTTTAATTCAGGGAACCTGAGGTGTCATTAACATTCAGGCCAGAGGAGTGAGCCCCTCAGAATGCCAGGGTTAGGCCTCACCACACCCCATAGCAAGAAAGTAGGGGCAAGCTCCACTGAGTCACAAGGACAAGAAGAGCAGCTCCCCAAAGGAACGCGAGTTGCCCCTCCCAGGAGAGGGGTGGGCACCTGCCTCACGGTGGGGTCGTCTAGGGAGCAGGGGCGCAGGGCCCAAGGCCGGCTAAGGGGGAAAGAGAAGGCCTGAGCCGAGTCCGTCCCCACCTGCCAAGGCTGTGTTTTTACCCACACACGTTTTGCCAGATTGCAGTTTAAAAACAACAACAACAGCAACAGCTGTGGAAACTGACAGTTTACAGTGGTGATAAATCGCATTAGTAAAGTATTTCACTTCAAGTCATATTTAACTCCGAAACAAGGAGTCCTCCCTGAACAAA
>NW_022103897.1:991841-994624 GCF_000313985.2 Echinops telfairi | reverse complement strand
TTCATCTCCCCCTGTAACATTGGAGCGGCCTGTCCTAGCCGGCAGAATCTTTGTCCCTGAGTCTAGAAAACCACTTGCACAAAACGAATGACCCGGAAACCTCCCTGACCCCCTTGTATTGGGGTCAGCACCCTCTCCGGGCCCCCAGCGACCCTCCACCCTCCTCCCTCCCAAAGAAATCACCTCCCTCGCTCCAAATTCCCCATTTCAGCTTGGGTTCTTTTTAGCACATCCTTTGGCCTAATTAGGTGATGGCTTTATTTTACAGTAGCAGTGGGGGTGGGGGGCGGGGGGAATGAAATGGCATCGCTCCTATTCTTGTTGGAAAAATTGATTACGCCCATTGTTTACTGGAGATCTGAGTTCCCCACCCCCACTCCCCGCCCCCCAATGAACAAATTAGCAACTCGGTTCATTTTCCCAGCATTCACTCCTGAGCAGACGGCAGCGCCCTGGAATGCGGCTCAGAGCTGGGTGGTCAGCACAATTGTTTGGGGCTGATTGCGCCAACAATGCGAGGAGACGGCTGTCTCCCAAAAGGCGAGTGACACTTGTCTTCGTCACTCTGGAGCCGCAGCGAGCTGCCCGCGGCCAGGCTCCTCAGGAAGACAGACACCGCCATCTCGTGGGCACAGCACGAACTGCAAGACGTCTGTCCCCCGCGTCTGCTTCCGGCCGCAGAGAAAGCGCAATCACGCTTCTAGGGTGAGCTACTGAAAAGAGGGCACGTACTTTAGGATCGTCGCGAGTGCAGAAACGGGTGGTTCAACGACAAGTGCAAGTCATTGCTGCAGTAACGCTCTTTGATGGGCAGCTCTCCTCGGTGCTGATCTTCCGGTCCAAGACAAGCCAGGCATTGTCTGAGCAAGTGAAGCTAACTGTGAAATCCTCCAGCGCCTAAATCCCTGGGCTGATGCTCGGTCCCACCTTGGAGTCCTTGGCTCTTTTAGCCCAGTTGCCTTTCCACCGCCCCCAGGCCCCACATCTCACCCGGAACTCATGTCGAGTTCTGAAGTACACAAGGCAGAGGTAGGCAAAGGCCAGTCTGCTCAGACCAGGGCACCCCCACTTTGGTGCAACAAGCTCTGCAGACTTCTCCCAGCTGGTGTTGAACCCACTCTCCAACCTTGAAAACAGGAGTTTTCCATGCACTCTACCTATGCAAAATGCGTATCTGTCCCTCTCGATTTTAAAACAGGAAGTCCAGTTTCCGTGGGGTTTGTCAACAGCAGACGAACCTGGGAAGAGAACAAATAAGCTTCCAATATGGGAGGGTTTCTCCCTCAGGACATGTTGGGCAACGTTTAGAGACATTTGGGGGTTGACACAACTCCAGGGTTGCCAAACACCCTGCAATACACAGGCAGCCCCACACAGCAAACAACTGTCCATTACGGGAGTGGAGAATGAAGGAAGGCTGGTTGAGAGTGCCATCCATGGGGCTAGGAACACACACTGCAAGACCATGGATAATCCGTGCTCTCCCACGTCCGTGTTGACTGACCTTTTTGTTCTTTTAGACGCTGCCTTTGAAAACATCATTTAGCGCTCACTCTCCCTCCTTGCTCTCTCTTTCTCCTCAGCCTCCTCCCCTACCCCTGTGCATCTAGGGAGAGAAAGGACTGGAAGGGGGAGGGGGAAGCGACAGAGGCGAGGATTAGAAGCATGACCTGCTTCTCCTAGTGACGCTCAGGCACGGTCCTCTCTCAGATGTGTTTTGTGACCGAGCAGGGTACAATTAACAGCACAATAATTTGCTTGTTATTCAAGTCAGGCATTAGTCCTGGTAATGGCGTGCTTGGTGGAGAGATGGATTTCCTTGTTAGGAGCTAAGCAGGATTAGCTGAATTCTCCATGGAGAAATCTTGATTTGTTCAAGGTCTTTCATGTTTTCTACAGAGAAGGGATTATGTCTTCTTAAAGAGGGGCCTTGCTTAAAATGCTACAAAGTGTAAGAAAAGGATTTAGGGCAGAGGGGCTTGTGGTTAAGTAGCTGAGGGGTAGAGGGAATTTTAGAGCAAAGGATTATTTAAAGCCATAAAGTTCAAAAAATAATTGGTTTAGTGCTACTGGGTCAGTGCTGGCGAGCACACTGCAAAGGCAGTTAAGCATGAGCTAATGTTCATTTTACTTTGACTGATTATTGGCTGGATCCAGGGAACAGAGGAGAAAGACAACATGCCCCTGTCTGTGGCAATTGGGAATTGTGTTGGCTTGGGCTTCATTGCCTTACAGGCACATGTATTTGTGGGGATGGAAAGCATGCAGCCATCACAAAGACTGTATTAGTTAAAATGCAAGAAGGCCCTTCCCTCAAAACCAAGCAGCACTGGCTCTGCTGGCCCAGAAACAACTGGTACTTTTAATGCCATTGATATTAATTAAACTGTAAGGACCCCAAAAACTCACCACCGTGGGGTTGATGCCAACTCATAGCAAGCCTAGAGGACAGGGGCTGGGGGGTGGGGGTGGAATTCCAAGACTATAGCTCTTTCTAGGAGAAGAAAGCCTCATCTTTCTCCCACAGAGGTGCAAGGGGCTAGCAGCTGAACTTGTAACCAGATCTCCCACAGCCAGAAGGACATGGGGTGTAAAAGCTTGAATTCACCAGTGACCCTTATACGTCTACATCAGTGTGTCTCTCAACAGGGGCTACCCCCCTCCAGGGGACCTTTGGCAATATCTGGGGGGCCCAGAGTAGCACCATTGGTTAAGTGCTCAGCTACTTACCACAAGGTTGGAGCTGCTAATCCACTCAGAGGTGCTGGCAAAGAAAGGCTTGG
>NW_022103897.1:986199-991566 GCF_000313985.2 Echinops telfairi | reverse complement strand
GTGAGACAGACCTACTTTCAAAAGCTCACAGACATTTAAAATCCAATTCAGTGCAGCTCTACTCTAAAACATTCCAGGTTACCATGAGTCAAAACCAAGTCTGTAGCCACTGGAGACATTTTTGGTTGTAATTGCTGGGAAGGTACCACTGACATCTAGTAGGTAGAGGTTAGAGAAAAATGCAAAGACCTACGATGCACAGGGAAGTCCCCACAGCAAAGAATTGCTATCGAACACAGAATGTCAGGAGCGCCGAGGTGGGGCAACCCTGGCCTGTTGGTGTTAGACACCAAAAGCAGGCTCTAACTCAGCGGCCCTGTGCACACCAGAAGAAAACACGGCCCAGAACGTGGTGCCCGCTTCACAGGTCTCTCTGTGTTTGAGCCAATTGTTGCAGCCACAGGGCAAATCCTTCTCACGGAGGATCTTCCTCTTTTTTTTTTTGCTGACCTTCTGCTTTATCATGCATTATATTCTTCTCAGGAACTGGTCCCCCTGATAACATGTCAAAAATTCAATGATCAGTAAACTAGAAATGCTACTAAGATTGTGGTTTATACATGTATGGGTTTATTCCAAACAAAGCATGTTCAGCATGTCTCTGCAGGCAGTGATGGCTGCAGATCAGTTGTCTCAATAAGATGCTAGGGCTCAGTAGGATGCCCTCTGAAAAGCATGCAACAAAAGGGATGATCTGCTGGGCTAGTTCAGAGTAAGACAAAGCAGTCAGCTTTGAAGGTTATAGAGATGTGTGTTTGGGGATCCCAAAGGAGTAATCTTGATAGATTTCCTCACAGGACACAAGGCAATCATGAAAGATTATTAGGGAAAAGTTTTAAGAAAATTGAAAACTAGATCAGTGAGAAAACATTCAGGTAAGTTTTGAGAATTTTTTCTCCCTCCATCACAACAATGTACCTGCTCCTTCTTCAAGGGTAGCAAAAACTGCCCAAGAATTTCCTTGAGAAATCTTATCCCATCCACCCTCCAAGCCTGATCTTGCCCCTTCAAGCATCTTTTTGTTCCCAAAACTCAAAGAAAATTTAAAAGGAACACAATTTGAGTCCCTCAGCGATGCCAAAACTATGATATTGATGTTATATCGGTCAAAGACCACAGACTTCTTTGGTGACGGGAAGTAGCTGTTAGGTGCTATTGAGTTGGTTCTGATTCACAATGACCTCATCCAAAACGAAGGAAACACTGCCGCGTCCGTCCGGTGCCATCCTCACCATCGGTCCTCTGCGAAAGCCCATTTTTGCAATCACTGGGTCACTCCATCTCATTGAGGGCCTTCCTCTTTTTATGTTCACCCTCCAATCATGATGTTCTTTTCCAGGGAATGGTCTCTCTGAGAAACATGTCCAAAGTATGTAACGTTACAGAGATGGAAATACCACTTTCAGAAATGCACAGACCCGGAGAGAAGATAAGAAAACCTAGCTTCATGTTTTCACACTTTCATTTCATGAAGGTGTCTATGGTCTTGTGGAAATATGGTCTTACTTGCCCTCAAAAGGGAGACTAAGTCTCACCATCCTTGCTTCTAAGGAATATTGTAGCTTTACTTAACAAGCCAGATATGTTTGTTCTAATGGAAATCCATGGCATAGTTGATACTCAGTATCAACACCCTGATCAAAGGCCTCTGTTCTTCTTCCATCTTCCTTATTCATTGTCCATTTTTTGTCATTAAAAAGACCATGACTTGGTAGGAGTCAAGATGGCATGCAGGCAGAATCACCCACCCTTCAATCCTGCTGTTAGACCAGAAAATCAAGAGGTAAGGAGGCCAATACAGGGAGACTGGGTGCTTGCTAAAAATAGATTCAGTATACTAGGGTCTGGTTCAGACATCCCCCTTTGATTTTCACCCACAAAGCAACTCAAGAACTTGCTGAAATGCTCTAAGTTCACCACGTCTACCTGCTGGCTACACTAACCCCTCATCAGATAGTGTCTGCCACTCCTTCCTTCACCCTAGACCCACAGTGAGCAGTAATTTCCCTCGGCTGCTGTTGAAAAGTGGTCATAAGCCCAGGCTCACAGAAAGCCTCTGAGAGCTAGCCACAAGACCCCCACACTGGAGTTACCCTCGCTGTTATCTGCCCTGTGACTGTAGTCCAGGACTTTGCAACTCACCTCCCAGTCAGGAATGGAGTGACTGAATCAGCCATCCACTTCCCCCTGTCTCCCTAGCTCTAAGTCTACCATGTGAGTAACAATAGATAATTAAACTATAATTTGCAGCAATTGAAGAGCTGCTAGGATATTTACCTGTGACATTATACAGTTCCCCAGACCACAACCAGATAGAGCAGGAGTGACAAAGGAGTGAAACTGGGGTTGAATTCAGATCCAGTTAGCCCCAAACCCACTCTGCTAAGCTGGTCTCCCTTCCTTGGGGACAGCGCAGCACAGCCCCAATACAAGGGTACCCGAAAAGCCCAATATGAAAGGGGGGGAGACAGGGGAGGAATTTTTTTTTAACTTTCCATTAAGGCTGTGGTCCTTTATGTAACTTTGAAGGTAAGCATGCAGAACTGTGTGAGTTAGCATAATATTAACATAACAAGGTAGCGAGAACAATGTCCAAAACACAGCCTAGAAGTTTAACATTTAAAAAAATGGAAAAAGCCAACAGGTGTTGATACCCACAGCCCAAGGTAAAAACTGGCTCTACCAGTTTGGGGCTCCACAAAGTGTCTTTAAAAGGCTGTAAATTGTGGCCTGACAGTCCAGACCAGTCCTGCCCCGACCAGCCAGTGGTATACCTACAGTTGCATACCTCAGCCCAGACTCTGAGGCCCCCAACCACCACAGGTCACTGAGTCTCCGCGGCACCCTATCTAAATATCAGTCCAACCACCACCGTAGTAAGCCACAGGTAGTCCTCAGAAACACTCTTTCCAGTCACACAGAGAAAGAGAACCGGGACCCTTGTTTTCTCAGAAACATAAAGCGCTATTCTTTCAAAATGACAGGCAAACAGCAACATACCTCAACACCCTCAACAAGAAAGTGGAGGAAGTCATAAAACCTAATGATGCTCATAGAAGAATCAGACATGGATCTGCCATGAAAAGAATCTTCAGAATGCTGCTTGGACTAATACAGGAGATGAGGGAAACAAAGTGAAATAAAGATACAATGCTAGAGGAGATTAAGTTCACACACCCAAGGGAAATACAAGAGGGATGAGGAAACAGAAGCAAAAGATCATGAACTTCACCAACAGACTAGAATAGGTGGAGAATCATACCAGCAATCTTGAAGATAATCAGGCAGACTTCAACAAATGGGAAAGACAGTCAAACAGGATAATCAAAGAGACAGAAGAAAACCGGAGATCAATGGCAGATGTTATGAATAGGAACAATATTTAACTAATTGGTCTATCAGAACAAGACACAAGGAAGATGTCAACAGCTAAATTAGTGAGAGAATTCCTAGAAGGAAACTTCCCCACTGTGTTAGTCTGGGTACATTAGAGAAACAAATCCACAGAAACTCATATGTATAAGGGAGAGTTTTTTATAAAGGGTAAGTGCACATCAAGAAAAATCCCAACCCAGTGCTTCCCAAGCCCACAAGTCCAACATTAACCCACAAAGTCCTCCTCCATCTCACAAAACATACGCAATGATGTCAACTGCAGGAGGAAAGCCAAATCAGTGAACGTGTAAGTGTCTCAGTCCTGGCAGGGGGTCTCCACACGGCTGCTCCAGCACCCAGGGCTGCATCAGGGTAGGTGCCCCCTGCATGTGGCTTCTCCTTGGGGAGGTCTTGCAGGAAGTGAACCCTGCAAGCTGAAGCAGGGAACTGGATAAGGCAGCTGCACCCTGGTCTGACCATCACAAAGCAAGAGACCTGAGAACCAGAAAGGTGAGGCTCACCTAGCCATTTATCTCTCTGCCCTTCAGTTAACCCCACATGTGTTTATCAACCAGGTTGGCACAATAATCTTTAACTATCTCACCCTCCTTAATGAATGATAATCAGACATTCATACAGGAAGCAGAGGGGACACTAATTAGACTAAGCCCCAGGAAGAATTCACGAAGGCACATAATATTTAAATTATCCAACTTTGGAGAAAAGAGAAATTTTTAAGAGTGGCAGTCACATACAATGGTGCTCAGGTAAGAATGTGCTCAGATCTATTAGCAGATAACATGAAGAGGAGGAGAGAGTGGAGTAGCATAGTCCAAAAGCTTAAAGAAAAAATGCCAGCCTGAAAAAGCTCTACCCTGCCAAACAATCTATTAAGATAGACAATGAGGTAAGAGTCTTCCAGGACAAGGAAAAACTCAAAGAATGCGCCATAAGACACCCAACCCTGGAGAAAATCCTTCCACTAAGCACAAGCAGGAGACCACCATATAGCACAACTTCACCCAGAAGCCAACACACTGAAAACAATTACCAGTATTACATGGTCTCAGAAGGAAAAGAAGGCAAGCATGAAGCCCCACACAAAAACACAGCAAACTGATGTGAAGAAAGATAGGAAAACACTCAATGCAAAAGGTACGAGATGACAGCGATGAATCCACAGATGGTGATAATAACTCTTTCAATGGCCTAATTCACCCGTTAAAAGACAATGGTTAGCATACTGTCTCAGAAAGTATAACCCATTAATCTGTTGCCTGCAAGAGACATACTTTAAGCTCGCAGACAAAACAAGACAAAGAATAAAAGGTTGACAGAAAATACCAGGCAAACTTAAAAAAAAATCAGGGGTTGCAATCCTAATCTCTGACAAAATTGACCTCAAGGTGCAAACCATAACAAGAGACAAGGAGGGACACTACATAGTGCTCAAAGGATCAGCAGAGTAGGAACCAGTGAACATAATAAATGTATACATGCCTAATGAGAGACCCACAAAATTTGGCAAACTATTCAAAAGATGAAAAAAGAAATCACAGACTCAACAATCATAATAGGCGACTTTAATACACCACTATCAGAGAAAGACAGATCACTGGGAAAGAAGCTCAGCAAGGAGGCTACAGAGCTAAACACTACAATTAAGTGACTAGACCTGAAAAACATTTTTAGAACTTTCCATCCAAATGCAAAAAAATTCATATTCTTTTCAAGTACATATGGCACATTTTAGAAAATATACCACATGCTGGGACACAAGTTGAGCCTGAGTAAATTCACACTCAGAGAGATGACTCAGCCATCCCTCTTGGGCAACCACACTATAAAGCTGGAGATCAACAAAAGGATGACCAGAAAAACAAGGACAAACAACTGAAGGATGAATAATGATCTTCTGTGACATGAATGGGTACTGGTCCAGATTAGAGAGGAAATTAGGACATGTCCAGAAACTAATGAGAATGAGAATAC
>NW_022103897.1:981926-985733 GCF_000313985.2 Echinops telfairi | reverse complement strand
ACTTGGAAAAACAATCCCTCCCTAGATTATCACAGATAGAGGTCAAGAACCTCAGCAGACCTTTAGCAAAAGAAGAAATGGATACAGTTATCATGAAATTACCAATGAAATAGCTCTCAGACCAGAAGTCTTCACAGAAGAATTCTACCAAGCATTCAAGGAAGAGCTGACACTGATCCTCTACAAATTTTTCCAGATCATAGAAAAGGTTGGCAAGCTCCCAAACTCATTCTACAAAGCCAGAATAACTTTGATACCCAAACAGGGCAAGGATCTCACCAGAACAGACAACTACAGACCAATATCTCTAATGAACATAGATGCGAAAATCCTTAACAAAATATTGGCCAATAGAATACAAAAGTATATAAAACATAACATCTATCATGATCAGATGGAATTCATTCCAGGGATGCAGGGATGGTTTTAACATCTGAAAATTCATCAATGTTATTCAACCCATTGATAATAAAAGATATAGGAATCGCACGTTAATATTTAAAGACACAGAAAAAAGTATTTGACAACATCCAACACCCATTCCTAATTAAGACACTCAAGAAGATAGGAATGGAAGGAAAACTCCTCAAATTAATACAAGCTATCTACGTAAAATCAACAGCCAACATCATAGTCATTGGAGAAAAGATGAAATCAATCCCAAAGAAAAAGAGGACCAAACAAGGATGCCCCTTGTCCCCACTTCTATTCAACATCGTACTGGAGGTCTCAGTTAACAACATAAGGCAGCAGAAACACATTAAAGGCATCCACCTGGGCGAGGAGAAGGTGAAACTATCGCTTTTTGCAGACATGATTCCCAAAAGTTCCACAACAGGAGTACTGGCAGTTATAGAGGAACTTGGAAGAGTGTCAGGATATAAGATCAACAAACAGAAGTCGATTGGTTTGCTATATACATCAGACAAGACCATGGAAGAGGATATCAAGAAGGCAGTACCCATCACAATAGCTGAGAACAAGGATCCAACTGCAGGAAACCAAAATCAACTTCTACAAATAGAAGAATATCCCATGCTCTGGATCAGCAGACTCAATATAGTAAAGATGTCAATCTTACCCAAAGTACTATATAATTTTAACCTATCCTGATTCAAATACTAACAACCTTCTTCAAGGAATTGGAAAAACTGACCACCAATTTCATATGGAGATGGAAGAAATCCAGAATCAGCAGAGAACTCCTCAAGAAGGACAAAGTCAAAGGACTCGCTTTATCAGACTGTAACACCTAAGTGGGAGGCGGTTGCTCTCTTTAACAAGTGGTGCTGGAAACAATGGATATCCTCCTGTAGAAAAATAAAACAAGATACTTACCTCATACCATGCACAAGAACAAACTCCAGGTGGATCACAGACCTAGAAGTAAAACCCAAAACTATCAGGACCATCAATGAAGGAATCAGGACAAATCTAAGAACCTCGGCTCAAGGAACACATAGGCTAACTGAAATAGGGAAGGGCACGCACACAAGTGAACATGAAATCGACAAGTGGGATATACTAAGGATAAAACACCTGTGTGCATTGAAAGACTTCACCATGAGAGTAACAAGAGAACCCACAAACTGGGAGAGGATTTTTAGCAATAACACAACAGACAAAGGGATTATTACTAAAATGTATAATACCTTCCTAGCCTGGAAAAAGAGGAAAACAGTTAAACCCCTGAGGAAGTGGGCAAAAGTCCTGAACAGAAGTTTCAGTAGGGAGGAGACCCAAATGCCTAATAAACACATAAGAAAATTCTCCCTATCATTAGCCACCAGAGAAATGCAAATTTAAAAATCATGAGATGCCACCTAACACCCTTGAGGATATCCCAAATCAGAATATTAGAGAGCAACAAATGTAGGAGGGGATGTGGCAAGATAGGAACTCCCCACCCCACCTCCACCACCCCACCACCCCCACTGCTGGTGGTCATGTAGACAGATACAGCCTCTGTGGAAAGCTATTTGGTGATATTTAAAGCAAATGAAAATTGAGTTACCCTATGACCCAGCTATCCCTCTACTAGGCATATACCCAGATGAGGTGAGAAATAGACCATGGCCAGTCGCCTGCACCCCTGTGTTTATTGCAGCGCAATTCACAATTGCAAATAATTGGAAACAACCTAAATTTCCATCAATAGATGAGTGGATTAGAAAACTCTGGCACATACACATAATGGAGTACCACACATCACTGAAATGCACTGACGATCACATGATGTACATCATCTCATGGGAAGAGTTGGAGGAAAATATGCTAAGCGAAGTTAGTCAATCACAAAAGGACACGTACAACATGATTCCTCTAAGGTAAGTATAATCAGCAAAGTAGGTATAGAAGAAAAACCACTTATCTCACACTATATAGGTTCAGATACAGGCAGTTGGGTGGGGGACAGACCAAACCCAAGGATGTATATGTTATTCCAACACAAAGAAAGGGAAAGAAGGGAAGGTAGAGGGAGAAAAAAGCGGGGGGGAGATGATGTCACTGGGGGACTAGGGCACTAACCCACCCAAGGGGAGAGTATTGGTTATGTCTCCACAGAATTGGGAATGAGCATGCAGACCCCACCATGGCACACCAAACCTTGAGGGCAACGTAACCACGGAACAACTCATGAGAAGCGTGGGTTATAGGGCTGCCCCCAATCAGAGCCAAACTGACACCCTCCCTAGAAATATGTGCTCCAGAGGACAACACTAAACTTACAGGTTGGGGAGAGGGGCTAGCATACCATGCCCACACGAAAGCAAGCCAAGAAAGGAAAAGAGAGAATGAGGGTCTAGACGCTATATCAGCACACCAATCCTGGAGGACAATGTCCCTGCATGGAGCTGCTAAGGCACAGAGTAGACTGTAGAGCTGACAACTGGAGACATGATGTCCCCTCACTAATACCTCGACAGAGGGCAATACTGGGGACACACAGTGGAGAGTTAGTCTGGTCTGCACCCCCCACAGTAGAGCGAACCAAGGAGGGAGCATAACAGATTAGCAACGGGAGCAAAGCAAAGCCACAAAGCCCCTAAAGAGTCCCAAAATAGACTTCAGGCTAGGAGGGGCAGCTCCTGGAATTCCCCCATGACCAGTGGGGGAGATAGTCATAAAGGTCAGCGGACAGACCTGGAATTATGTATGTTTTTTTCTCTTTTTATTTTTTTTTCAATCCTTTGTTTTCTTTTTGTTTGGTCTATGTTATTGTTGGTTTGCCTACCTCTATAAGATAAGCAAGGGAATGAAGCTCGAAGAGAAAGCAATGGGACCGACAGATCCAGAGGGACATGGGGGTGGAGGGGGGAGCTGGCGGAAGGGAGCAGTGAGCTAACAACTCCATAGACAAGGGAACAACTAGGGAATTAAAATCAACAACGAAGAGGATGTAGAGATCCTGGGGGTGTTTGAGCAACAGCAATCTAGCTAAGAGGAATTACTAAGAAGCAGAAGAAGGGCAAGCCTGATGATGGGGCCAGAGGAAGGTAAAAGGAAACAGGAAAGATCTAGGAAGTAAAGCTATAGATAGAGATATAAGCATAGGTGTGTACATATGTAAATACATTAATTCATAAAAATAGAGGTATTGGCCTATGCACATATACTTATATCGCAATACACTGAGTTAGTGAATGGACTTTGGGCCTCTGCTCAAGCCCTGCCTCAATGCACGAACACTTTGTTCTAACAACCTTGCAACCTGTGATGCTCACCCTCCCTGCATGATTGCTGAAGACAAAATGAGTGCATAAGCAAATGTGGTGAAGAAAGCGGATGGTGCCAGTTATCAAAAAA
>NW_022103897.1:946245-981571 GCF_000313985.2 Echinops telfairi | reverse complement strand
GTACAGATAAGAGATAAGAGCTCATGACACACAGAATCCAGGAACAAAAATGGGAGTAACGATATCAGGAGGGTAGGGGGAAGGTAAGCAGAGGAGGGGAGGAAGGGGGAACCAATCTCAATGATAGACATAAATACACACACACACATACACACACACACCAGGGGGACTAATAACAGAAACCTTCGGGGAAGCAAGACAGCTTTGGGTATAAGATATGAAAATAATTGAGGTAGTTAGTATATTGTGCCAACCTTGCCAATAAATACATGTGGGGTTAATTGAAGGGCGGAGGGATAAATGGCTAGGTGAGCCTTGCCTTTCTAGTTCTCAGATCTCTTGCTTTGTGATGGTTGGACCAGGGTGCAGCTGCCTTAGCCAGTTCCCTGATTCAGCTGGCAAGGCTCACTTTCTGCAAGACATCCCCAAGGAGTAGCCACATGGACCTACGCAGCCCTGGGTGCTGGAGCAGCCATGTGGAGACCCCCTGCCAGTTCTGAGATGCTTACACGTTCACTGATTCAGCTTTCCTCCTGCAGTTGGTGTCATAGTGTGTGGTTTTGTGAGATGGAGGAGGACTGTGTGGATTGGTGTCAGACATATGAGTTAATGTTGGACTTGTGGGCTTGGGCAGCACTGAGTGAGTTGGTATGTTTTCTTGATGTGCACTTAACCTTTATACAAAACTCTCTCTTATACATGAGTTTGGTGGATTTGTTTCTCTAAAGTACCCAGACTAACACAATAATAATAATTTATAATTTGTCAAGGGTTCGTGAGGGTGGAAAGAAGAGAGGGAGGGGGAAAAGAGGAACTAATTCCAAGGGTTCAAATAGAAAGTAAGTGTTCAGAAAATAGTGATGGCAACATATGTACAGATATGCTTGATACAATTGATGTATGGAGTGTCACAAGAGCTGTAAGGGCCACCAATAAAATTATCTTGTAATAAAAAAATTTTTAAGACCATGACTTGGGTCAGATGCACCCACATCTTCAGGGACATCTTTTCTTTTTAACACTTTGAAGAGGTCTTTTGCAGCAAACTTGCCCAGTGCAATGTTTGGTTTCTTGACTAATGCTTCTATGGGTGTTGGTTGTGGATCCAAGCAAAATTAAATATCACACAGCTTCAATCTTCTCTCAATTTAGCAAAGTGTTGTTTATTGGTACAGTTGTTTGGAGTTTTGTTTGCTTCATATTTGGGTGTAATCCATACTGAAGGTTTTAGTCTTTGGTCTTTACCAGGAAGTGCTTCAGGTCCTTTCCACTTCCAGCACATAAAGCTGTATCGAGTGCATATCCAAGGTTGCTAACGAATCTTCCTCCAAACCTGGTTGCATGTTATTCTTCATACAGTACAGCTTTGGGAGTTATTTGCCCAGTTTGAAGATTAAATAAGTATGGTGAAAAGCTAAAACCCTATCACAGACCTCTTCTGACTTTAAACCATGCTGTCTGAATCCCTTTGTTCTCTTCAAGTGACTGCCTGCTCTTCTATGTGCAGGATTCCTATGCACACAATTAGGCATTCTGGAGTTCCCATTCTTCGCAAAACCTTGGTCTAGATGGTTTTTCTCCTTTTCAATAAATAAAGGTTTCCAGGATCCCCTTTCCTCAAATTCATAATTGATGAATAACCAGATGACTCTATTTAATATTGTCTTACAGGTAACCTGCTTTTTTTCTCCTTTTCTTAAAAAGGATGTTTTCACTTTTGGGGGAGACAAAGTGATATTAAGAGAAACTTACCTTCAAAACGTGGTGCTTCAGGGCGATTAAGACCTAGACCTGAGGCCATGCCCAAGCTGCTCCTTCCTCTCAGACATTCCTCAAGTGGGAAAAAGCTGACTTCTTGCAATGTTCCCAGTTCTTAAGAATTTTTACTCCATTTTCCAAAATGTCTCATTCCTTCCTGCAAGAAGCCTGTTCGGTTAAATTCTTTGTTCTATAGCTTTAAGGGAGCTAAGGTCCCATAGCTACAAGATATCCATGTTCTCCCTGGTAAATGATGAGGCACATCCTGTGAGAGGTTAATGCCCGGGGCAGAGCCTCCATGAAGCAGGGAGATGGCAGACTGAGGCAGAGGCAGGGAATCCAAGTTAAGCTGGCCAGGCACTCGACTGCAGATTCTTATTATCCCCAAATCAGCAGGCAACATGGCAGGCTAGTGTTAGCTCCAGGTCCCAGGGTCAGAAGACAATATGGTGAGCTCAGGTCTAAAAGAGTCAAAGGTTGCTGAGCCAAATGCAGAATCCAGACACAGAAAAAGCAGGAAGCCTTTCCACCAAGACTGCTTAACTCAAAGTAGGCCACACCTGTGATGAAGCTCTCACAACTATCACTTGATTAAGGGAGTAGCACTCCACCCTAATCTTCCCACAACTGCTTGGCTGCTCAAAGAAGATCTTATCGTGAAATGGATTATATTATGTTATATCACATTATGGGCAAATCCTGGCCCAACCAGGTTGACACCAAGCCTATCTATTGAACCAGCCAAGCTCACTCCCACTCTACACCTTCTCCAGACTGGTCCCTCAGTTTGACCCTCACCTATATACAATCTATTCTCAGCACATGGATCAAGTTGTTATTGCTCAATGCTGTCACACTGTTATGGCTCAGGGCAATGCCATGCACACCAGAACAAAATGTACCACCCCCATGTTCTGACACGTAAAGTTTTCCGTACCTGGGTTTAGAATAAGACTGCCAAAACCTTTTTTCTATTCTGGCTTAGTCAAGAAGATCCACTAAACCTTGTTTCACATCATACTGAAACACAAGCCTTCAATAACAGATGGGGATGGATGTGCATGAAGTGTAGTGTCAGGGCACTAAACCTGAGTCTCCTGTGACAATGAGAATTCTACCACTGAACCACCAATACCTCATACAAGGTCGTCGTGATTCTGCAAACTCCCAAGTCAAATTATACCACTCCTGTTTCCAAAACCCTCCAGTACCTCCCAGTGCTTCCCTCCAGGGATATGCAAAGCAACCCTACCCACCCCATTCCACCCACACACATTCATAGATACACTTCCCTGCACCTCCTGAACTCATTTCTCACCCTTCTTCTCCTTCTCCCACATGGTTTCAGTCATAGTAATCCTCCTGTGCCTGGTAACACTTTCCTCTAGACCTTTATTCCCTTAGTTTATAATCTACTGGGATGTCTCCCTTAAATCTCTATCCAATTGATATCCCCCTCTCATCAAGGCAACCATTCCCCTTTCCTAATTTCTTTTTCCATCTTCTTTATCGCCTTGTAATATGCTAAACACTTTACCTCATTTTTCAGTGTCCTTCCTACACCGCACTCCAGACCCACAGGTTATACATTCCACTAAAGTGATAGTGTTATCTACTTTCTCCACCACTGTTATATGCAAAACCTATGACAGTGCCTGATTCGCGGTTATGGTTGCTAGGTGCCACCGAGTTGCCTCCAACTCATATTGGCTCTGTGAACAACAAGATGAACACTGCCATCCTGCACCATCCTCCCAATCGTTGCTATGTTTGAGCCCATTCTTGCATCTACTGTGTTAATCCACCTCTTTTCCACTGAGCCTCGGCTTTATCAAGCATGATGTCCTTTGACAGGCATTGGTCTGTCCTAATAATGTGTCCAAAGTACATGAAACATAATCTTGCCATCTTCCCTTCTAAAAGGCTTCTGACTGTACAGAAGTTCTAGCAGTTTCTAGTAGTTCATGGTACTTTCGATATTCTTTGCCAACACTATAATTCAAATGCATCAATTTTTCTCCAGTTTTCTTAATTCATCGTTCAGTTTCACATCACGTGAATATGAAGAAATTGAAAATACCATGGCTTGGGTCAGATGCACCTTAGTCTTTAAAGGGAAATTTTTGTTCTTTAACATTTTAGAAAGACCTTGTGCTGCAGTGTGTTAGTCAGGGTTGACTAGAAAAACAAATTCATAGACACTCATATGTGTATAAGAGAGAGCTTTTTAACAAAGAGTAATTGTTAGTCAGGGTTGACTAGAAAAACAAATTCATAGACACTCATATGTGTATAAGAGAGAGCTTTTTAACAAAGAGTAATTGTATATTGAGAAAACATCCCAGCCCAGTCCAGATCAAGTCCATAAGTCTGATATTAGCCCATATGTCTGATAGCAGTCTATAAATTCCTCTTCAGACTGATGCAGTCATGCATTAATGCTGAATGCACAAAGATCACCAGCCTGTGAGTGGAAAGTCTTGTGGATCCAGTGGTGGTAGAAGCGTCTCAGTGCTGGCGTGGGTCTCCACCTGGCTCCTCCAGGTCCAGGGCTCTGGCTCCATCAGCTTGGTTCCATGTGTCTTGTCAGCAGGAAGATGAAGCAGAGAGTGAGTATGGGTCTGGCCTCCATCCAGTTATTTATCTCCTTTGTGCCTCTAAAATGAGGTCATCAAGCTGCGACCTGATTGACAGATTAGATGCCGCCCCTTCACAAGTTGACAGATTATGTAAGTGCCACAAGCAACTTTGCCCAACATAATGCAGTGTTGGATTTCTTGGCTGCTACATCCATAAGCCTTAATTGTGGGTCTAAGTAAAATGAAACCATTGCCAATATCGGTCTTTTCTGTTTATCATGATGGTATCCATTAGTCCAATTGTGAAGATTTTTAGTTTCATTATATTTAGTTGCAATCCATACTGAAGGCTGAGTTTTTGGTTTTGGTTTTTGATGCGGATTCACACGTTTATTCTTCAAAGGGATAGCACATTTTATAGTCAGTATATATTCTAACTTGTTTTGTTTTGTTTCTAATTGTCATGAGTAAATGTTCTAATCCTCTTTGATTTCAGCAAGGTTATATCACAGGTTGTTAATGAAACTTCCTCCAGTTTCTCAGATTACTCCCTCAGCATATCAATTAAATAAGTATGAGGAAAGGACACAACGCTGATGCACACCTTTTCTGATTTAGAACTATGCAATCTTCCCTTGTTCTGTTCAAATGAATGCCTCTTAGTCTAGATACAGTTTCTACATGAGTACAATGCATTGTTCTGGAATTCCCCATTCTTCTCAACGTGATCCCTACTTTATTATAGTCCACACAGTCAAATCCCTTTATATAGCCAATGAAACACAAATGCACATCTTTCTGGTGCTCTCTGCTTTCGGCAAAGTTCCACTAGACATCGGTAATGATCTCTCTCATGCCATGTCCTCTTATGAATCTGGCTGGAATTTCTGGCAGTTTCCCTATTCATCTGTCAGTCTGTCCTACGGTGGTGGCTTTCATGATGCCGTGATGTTGCTGGAAGCTATTGCACTTTTATGTCATGAACTAGAATAGTCCTCTAAGATGGACAGGTTTCAGCAGAGCTTCCAGGCTAGCAAAAAGGACACATAGAAACACACACATACACACACAGACACACATGTATATAAGTATGTATATGTATATAGTTGTTGTGTTCTTGTTGCTATTTTTAGGTGCCATCGAGTTGGTTCCAATCCATAGTGATCCCATGCACAATACAATGAAACATTGCACGGTCCTGCACCATCCTCACAATTGTTCCTCTGCCTCAGTTCATTGTTGCAGCCACTGTGTGTGTGTGTGCGCGCACGCCCACTGTCACCCCTTTCTCTCAATATCACTTCTTGGCTAGTTGACAATAAAGACTGCCAATCACCAAAAATCCACTTGATTTGGACTCACAGAGACCTTTTGTGTAGAACTGTGCTCCACAGGGCTTTCAGTGGCTTTTTGGTAAATCATCAGGCCTTCTTCTGAGGCACCTTGGGGTAGATTCAAACTCCCAGCCTTTCAGTTCATAGACAAGCACATAACCATTCTTGCTATCCTTGAACATTTGAAAGCTGGCAAGAAGATGAGAGGAGGCTGCATGGATGAAGTGAGACCTGGAAGCAACCTAGAGATGAGATTAAATTTGGCAGTCAGCAAGGAAGATAAAGGATATTCCAAATGGACCCAGGAAGGCTTGGGAATTATATACTAGATGTGAGCTAGAGTCTGGAAAATGGGGCTTGAGATAGGGAGCAGGAAAGGCGGTTTGGGGGGTGAATTGTGGAGTCCTTGGTGCTTTGGCATTTGGATGATCCCTTGTGTCACTAATGTACAACAGAGGATTTCTGGGAGTGTGAAGTAAAGTGTTAAGAAGTGCTTTACAAAAGCAAGCAAAGCAGAAAGAAATGAGCTTAGGTAGTAGTAGTGGGGGGGGCGGGGAGGCAGGGGATCCAGATGTAAAGGAGAATCAGCCTGGACTAAAGCAGTGACATGCTAGCAAAGGGACAAACAATAGTGGCTCGGGAAGGATAAACGGAAGTAGAGAGAATATAGAGGAATCAAAGACAACAATGGCATTACCAACGTGAAGGCCCCAGAACAGCTCTCCTGCAGGGCTGATTAGGCCTTTATCTCCCCGCCCCCGCAGGGTGATAGGTGCATGTTCTAATGCAAGGACAGCCTGTACTTTTAGTACATGAGAATTGTTAGTACTGAGTACAAAAGGGTTTGGGGGTTATACAAGGGACTATAACTAGAAATGATGGGGTGAAAGTAAATGAAGGGAATTTAGACTTCATCACAAAAAGGCCATAATATTGAGCTTTGTTAGACAGGATAATATGCAGCATTTCAAAAGAAGAGCGGCCACATTGATTCAGGGACCAATTTCAAAATAGCTCAGAAGGGTGTTCGGCAAACCATGAGCAGACACCTTAAAGCCCCTTTCTCCTCTAATTACTGAGGTACCTGGCGAGCCAATGTCACTGCCAGACGGTTGAAATGCCCAGCCTACGTAGGTATTAAAGGGGTTCTTTACCATGTAAACCTCTAGCTAATTCTCACCAAATGAACACATAAACTAGGAAGATGTGTGCATTGCAGGTGGTGGTATAAAATGGTGTAGCCATTATGGAGAGAGTTCGGTAGTTCCTCAAGAGATTAAACATAGAATTGTCTATGAATTGCCTAGAATTTAATCCTAGAGATATATTCAAAAGGCTTGAGGGCAGGGACTAAACCAGAAACATGTACATCATTGTTGATGGCAGCGCCTTTCACCAGAGCCAAAAGGTAAAAGAACAATGTAAAAACTAATGAATACAGATGTGGTGGTGGTGGTGGTATTAGGTTCCACGGTGTCCATTCTGACTTACAGCAACCCGACCTATGACCGACGGAAGCAACACCATCCCCACAATCATTCCTTGTCCAAGTGCATTGTGGCAGCACTGTGTCCAGCCATTTGGTTGCGGGCCTTCCTCTTTTTCCGCAGACCCTCTGTACTGCCAAGTATGGTGTCCTTTTCCAAGGTCTGGTGATGAAGTGGTTAAACATTGGGCTGCTAACTTCAAGGTCTTCAGTTTGAAGCCACCAGTTCTCCGTAGGGGGTGGGGAGTTCTACTCCCATAAAGGTTGCAGTCTTGGAAACCCACAGAAACAGTTCCACCCTGTCCTGTCGGGTCAAGAAAAGTCAGAATGGACTGGCTGGCCGTGAGTTTAGTTTGAGTTTGAGTCTTTCCTGAAAACATGTTCACAGTACAGAAGATGAAGGCTCGCCAGCCTTGCTTCTAAGGAGCATTCTGCCCGCACTTCTTCCAAGATGATTCGAGTGTTCTTTCGGCAGTCCGTGGTGCTTTCAATGTTCTTCACGAGCACCGCAATTCAAATGCATTGATCTAATGGCATATTAGTCCATCTTAAAGAGAAATGAAATCCTGATGATGCTACAACATGCATGAACCTCAACAACATTATGCTGAATGAAATAAGGATAAATATCGCATGACCTTGCTTACAGAAAATAACTAGAATAAGAAAATTGTGGACAAAGATGGATTAGTGGCCACTAGGGGTAAGGAGGAAGGAGAATGGGGCATCATGCTTACAGAGTACTGAGTCTCTGTTTGGTATGATAAAAAATATTTGGCATTACATAATGCTGAGGGTGCACAACATGGTGACTATAGCTTATGTTACTGACTTGCCCATGTAAAATGGTTGAAATATCATATTTCATATTATATGTACTTTACCACAATAAAAGAAAATTCCAGGAAATCTAGTTATCATTCATTAGCTGCCTAAGATTGTGTTCCCAAAAAGCAGGCCCCACAGTGAGGATGTGAGCTTCCCTAGGAGATGGGTCAGTGAGTGGAAAAACAGGACAGTGATGGGGACTATGGCAAGCACTCGTGTTCCCTCTGAGAACAATCCAATGTGTCTTTTGATCTTTTGATTGTTGCTTCCATGAGCATTGATTGTGGATCCAAGCAAAACAAAATCCTTGACAATTTCAATCTTTTCTCCATTTATCATCATGTGACCAGTTGGGTCTTCTTTATATTGAGTCCTAATCCGAATTGAATGCTGCAATCCTTGATCTTCATCCACAAATGCTTCAAATCCTCCTCCCATCCAGCAAGCACGGTTGTATCTGCTCACTGACACAAAGGTTGTTAATAAGGCTTCCTCCAATCCTGATGGCACATTATTCTTCATATAATGCAGCTTCTCTGATGATTTGCTCACAACACACAGACTGAGTAAGTATGGCGAAAGAAGACAACTCTTCTGCACATCTTTTCTGATTTTAAAACATGCCTTTCAGCAATTAGACCACGCAAATATCAGTTGTCAGGACCATTATACCAGAAGAGCTAGATGGTGCCCGGCTACCACTACCACCTACTCTGAAGGAAATAACAGTCCTGGAAAGAGTAGGAGAATAACGTTAAACAAAACTCAGACCATAAAAAGACCAGGTCTATTATTCAGTTAGACACTGGTGGAATCCTTGAGACAATAGCCCTTGGTCACCTTCCAGACCTGAAACTGCACTAACCATAGACTGATCTAGATACATGGTAGGTTAGTATTGGGCTGCTAACCACGAGCTCAGCAGCTTGAGACCTCCAGCTGCTCCTTGGGAGAAAGATGAGGCTCTCTACTCCCAAAACAAGTGACCATCTTAGAAACTCACCTGGGGCAGTTTTACCCTGCCCAGTAGGGTCACTATGAGCCAGAACTGACTCCATGGCAGTGAGTGTGGGTTTTTCGTTTATAGGAAAATTACACTAGTGAGATATACACCATAGAATAATCCTTCATTTGAAATCACAGGAGAAGCATTTACCCAAAGACAAAGTTCAGAAGAGCTCAGAAAGAATGAAAACATAGGGAGGAAGCGGATTAAGTGGTATTACATTATAGTGACTGGGATCAATAAAATAATATAAAATGTACATGCATTGTTGAATGAAAAATTCATCTGTTCTGGAAACCTTCATCCAATTCACAATAAAAGTTTTTTTTAATTGTCATTATTACTATATATTATATCAAATACCTCTTGAAATTGTGGAACATAAGCCAACTGGTATATGACTCTGTAACCCTTCCATCTTCTTTTGATGCTTCCATCATCATTAAATATTTTTCCTAAATAATTTTTCAATATTTCAATTCAAGGCTTAAACTTTTTCTTTGATTCTTTCAGCTTGAGATATTCTTGGCTTTCTAAATCTAGGTTTTTGCATATTTCATTATAATACTTTGCTTTGTCTTCTCCAGCTGTCCTTTGAAATTTTCTGTTCAACCTTTATTTCATCATTTCTTTCGTTTGCTTTAACTACTCTACCTTAAAGAGCGTGTCTCAGAATCGCTTCTGACATCCATTTTGTTCTTGTCTTTCTTTCCTGTCTTCTTAATGATCTTTTGCTTTCTTCATGTATGATGTCATTGATGTCTTCCCACACGCCTTTGATTTTCACTCATTAGTGTTCAATGTACCAAATCTTTTCTTGAAGTGGTCTATAAATTCAAGTGGGATATGCTCAAGTTTTTAGTTTGGCTCTTGTAGACTTGTTTTAATTTTCTCTGACTTTAACCTGAACTTGCATAAGAGCAATTGATGGTCTGTTTTACAGTTAGTACTTGGTCTTAATTTGGCCAAGGGTATTGAGCTTCTCCATTGTCTTTTCCCACAGTTGTAGTAGTCAATTTGATTCCCATATATTCCTTCTAGTGATGTCCACATCTATAGTCACGGTTGTTGCTGTTGAAAACATATCTGCAATGAAGAAATCATTAGTCTCAGAGTATTAAAATTTTCAATAGATAGCATATGATCAAGAATTGGTGTTATTGAAGAAAGAAGTCCAAGCTACATTGAAGTCATTAGCTAAAAACAAGGCCCCGGGAATTGATGGAATCCCAATTGAAATGTTTCAACAAGAAGCAAATGAAGCAGTGAAAGGACATATTACTCGCTGCCAAGAAATTAGGCCTCAACTGAAACTCAAAATTCACTGCCAAATGCTGCCTCATGGAGACCCCTGTAGGTTTCTGAGACAGTAACTGTTTACAGGAGTAGAAATCCCAGTCTTTCTTTTTCAGAGCTGCTGGAGGAATTGAACTGCTGACCATGTAGATGGCAGCCAAACCTGTCACCACTACAGTGCCAGGGCAAGAGATATATCTTTGTGTCCACTCCAAAGAAAAGTGATCTAGTGGAGTGCAGAAGTTATTCAACAATATCATCAATATCACATGCAAATAAAATTCTATTGATGAGAGTTCAAAGATTGCTGCAGTTGTACATCAACAGGGAGCTGTTAGAAATTCAAATCAGATTCAGAAAAAGATTTAGCACGAAGGATATTATTGCTGATGTCAGACTGATTTTAGCCAAAAGCAAAAATACCAGAAAGATGCTCATTTTTGTCTTATCGACGATGCAAAAGCATTCAACCGTGGATTATGACAAACTATGCATCACACTGAGAAGACTGGGAATTCCAGAGTAGGTCCTCATGCTCATGCAGCCCTGTGCCTAGATTAGAGGCAGCTATTTGAACAGAAGAAAGGAATGTTGCTTGGTTTAAAATCAGGAAAGCTGTGTCTCAGGAGTGTATCCTTTCACCATAGTTCCTCAATATGCATGCTGATAACCTAAGAAGTTGGGTTATAGGAAGAAGAAGAAATTAGTAGAGGAAAGATTAGAGGATTAAAGGAAGACTTATTAACAGCTTGTAATATGCATTTCAAACCATCTTGCTTCCTGAAAGTGAGGAGAACTTGAACAATTGAACAAAGACTGCAGCCCTCAGTATGGATTGCAGCAAAATCCTCGCAAACTGGACCGTAAGAAAGCACTATAATAAACAGAGATAAGATTGAAGTTGCCAAAGATTTTATTTCACTTGTACCTACAGTCAATGCTTTTGGAAGTAGCAATCAAGAAATCACAGACATACTGTATTGAATTAATCTGCTGGGCAAGACCCTTTAAATTCTTTGAGGTCTAAGATGAACTGGTCCCAAACTATGGCATTTTCTGGTGCCTCGTATGCGAACGAAAGAAGGACCGTGAGAAAGGAATGCCAAAAGAGAACGAATACCGTTGAATTATGGTGCTAGAGAAAAACTCCTAACATACCATGGACTATCCGAAGAATCAGTCAGTCTATGTAGAGAGAAGCACGGCCAGAAGACTGCTCGGAAGCTAGGTTAGCAAGACTTCATCTCGCACGTTCTGGACATGGTATCGGGTGGGGCCCGTCTCTGGAAAAGGACATCATTCTCGGGAGAGCAGGTCAATGGAAAAGTGGAAGACCCTCATGAAATGGATTAACGTAGTGGCTAAAGAAGGGGCTAGAATATAGCAAGTGTGAAGATGGCACAGGATTTCATGTAAAAAACCCCCAAAAAATTGTGTTTGGGGACAACCAGATCCAGAGATGTATTTTATATGAGCAAACAAATTATTTTATGATTCCACAGGGGTGGTGACAGCATTGATTTTACAGGTTAGAATATAATATAGAATATTATTTTGCATTTTTTTTCTTTGTTTCATTATTAGTTATTTCCTGTTGGGGAGAAAACTGATTCAACTGTCCGAGAGCAGACACTTCTCTCAGCTCAGAGGCCCAAAGGCCTCCCTACACACAGTGATGTCAATCCTCTCGAAGGAAGAGGAGTGTTAAAGGAAAGATCAAAATACCAAGTGTATGTACACGCAAGGACATTTAGATCAACAATTGTCACTACCCCACCCTGGTTACCCAGTCGCCAAGGCATGGATTCCAACTCACGGCCACCCGTGTGTATCAGAATAGATCTGTGTGACACTGGATGTTCTATGACGGTGATCTTTGTAGAAATAGATCATCACGACTTTCTTCTGAGGCACCCCTGGGTGAGCTAGAACCTCTAGCCTTTCAGTTAGTGGCCAAGTATTGGAACTAGCGATCTAGCTATTTGAACCGTCCAGGAGCTCCCCATCCTGTTTACCAACATCAAATCCCTCAAAACTACTCTCATTTTATTCTTGCCTGTACTTCAATATGGCGCCCTGGTAGTACAATGAGTTAAGCCTGGGCTACGAACCACAACGTGGGTGGTTCAAACCCACCAACAACTCCTAGGGGAAAATGTGAGGCTCCTGCTTCTGCAAAGATTTATGCTTGCAGAAACCCAAGGTAGTGTCACAATAAGTTGGAATCCACTCAATGGCAATGGGTTTTATTTTGGATGTATAGTTACTAGGAAACCTGATGACAGCACGTTTGGTTATTGTTGTTTTAGTATTTTCGGTATTTGTCATCTTCTATTAACATTCTGTTCTCTCTTTTCATGTTCCATCTTGTCTTTATTGTATATAAAACCCCACCTTTACTCTCAATTTCAGCCACTCTTTTCGACTAACCAGAATTCTGAGGACTGATTAAAAACTTAAGTCTTCTTTAGGTGATGGAAGACATAATTCAATTTCTTGGGCTCCAGCCTTAACAGACTCCATGGAGAGCCTTTTGCTGACATGACGCCCTAGAGTGCTGTGGAGCTTCTTAGCAGATGGGTCACTGAGTGCCAGGTTCGTGCCAACCTCTGAAAACATGGGAAGCTATATTGCCTACATAGTTTGAGTTTAAGCAGGTTTTGTGATGAGTTCTGGCCAAGGGGGTTGAGCAGCAGGGATAAGTATCATTTCTGGGTGAAAGTATTTTATTACAGGTGAGAACCTCCATGTTGAGTTAAACTGTACCTCCCCAAAGGATACCTTAATCCCTTACAAATGTGAATATGACTTTGTTGGAAAATGGGGTCTTCGAAGACGGTAGTGAGTAGATCACTGTGAAGGGGGTAAATTCTAATTCAACATGAATGCTGACATTCACAAAGAAGAGGAGAGACAGCTACAGAGCCCAGAAGGGCATGATGGTCAGGTAATAAACAGAGGCAGCGATGGAAGATATGGGTCTCGAAATCCACGACTGCCAGCAGCTGACAGAAGCCACCAGAAACTAAGAAAAGACAAAGAAGGATCTTCCCCTGCACTGTACAAAAGAGCACTACATCAAGAGCCTCTCCAACACCTTGATGGCTGCGGCCTAGTCTCCAAAACCAGGTGAGACAGATTTCTGTTGTTGAAGCTACCAGTCTGCTTTGATATAACAGCACTAAGGAATACTCCCTATATGCAGAGCAATCATGGAAGGAATTATGTTGAGGTGCAGGTGCTGCAAGCACAAGGCAGCCTTTATTATTCAGCTACCTGATGAGGAATCCCCAAGATTCACAGCCAATTTTACTTGAAAGGGGGAAAAAATGCATTTTCGGGAAATCTGCTGCAAAGGATATCTTTAAGGTATTTAAAAAGATGACACTTTGAAAACTAAGGTGTAGCTGACTGGAGCCATCGGATTCTCAATTACTTCATGCAAACGCTGGACAATGAATCAGGACGACCAGAGAAGAATTGATGTGGTTGAATGACGGTGTTGGCAAGGACTATTAAATATACATAGACTGCCTAAAGAATGAACAAATCTGTCTTGACAGAGTTATAGGCAGAATGCTTTTTAGAAGCAAGGATGGTAAGACTTGGTCTCACAAACTTTGGACATGTTATCAGGAGTAGTCGGTCCCTGGAGAAGGACGCTAGGCTTGATAAAGTAGAGAATCTAGATTAATCCAGTGGCCACAATGGGCTCAAACATACAAATGGTTGAGAGGATGGTACAGGATTGGTCAGTGTTTCCTTCCATTGCATATATGGTCACTATGAATTGAAACCAACTTGACAGAATCTAACAGCAACAAGGATACTTAAAACCTGTATCGATTGATAGAACAAAGCAACGAACCTACACTGATGACTCCATGTGTCAGCCTCTGCCCTGGGAACCTTATGTGTCTTATCCCAACTGTACTTTAAAATGACCTGATGGGATAAGATTCTATTATGATTCCATTTCACTGAGGAAGGACCAGAGCTAGGCTAAGTTACCTGTTTAGGATTTCACTGCAACAAAGTAGGGGAACCAGAATTAGAGCCCAGATTCAAATCCAAAACTGGTACACGTAACCAGCTCTTTGTTACTCTGTGAGGGAAATAAAGGAAAGACAAAGTCAAGAAAGTCGAGTTGATCTACAAAATGAAGAGCCGAGTTAGGAGAGCAGAGAGGCTCCAAGACTAGGGTGGGGAGCCCGGGTGGGGGAGTGGCTTACCCGGGGAAGAGTCAGCTGGATGGTAGTGAGAAGAACGAGGGTTGAAGGAGAAATCTGAGGATGAGAGGATAAGAAGCCGCCTTTGGGAAAAGGGCCAAACGCATCCGTGACCACAGTCATGTTAACAACACATGGGGAAGTGCCACAAGGGTCACAAAGCACAACGGAATAAACTAGCCATCACCATAACTGAATTGCATTTGTGTAAATAGAACAGATTATAATCAAGATGAACAAGGGGAAGGCATGCCTATTTTAAATGGATCCAGCCCTACAACCCCCCCCACCTCTTTTTTTTAATTAGGTAGGGATTGAATCATCTTTCCTCACAAGGTTCTACCCAAGTACTAGTTTTCATAAAAACTCAGCAAAAAAATTGTTGCCCATTCATTTGTATGGACTGTCATCTGGTTTTGCATTCCACCAGATGACAAATCAAAGGACCTCAAGCAATAACAATAAACCAGAGTGATCCTGGTGTGCCCCGAGATGCAAACACATCCTTTTCACACAACTTGGAGTAAAGAATGTATGTTGCATTCAAAACAATAGGACTCCACAGCCCTGCAATGGCTAGGGTTCGTTTAGCTGGGGGAGGGGGGGGTGCACATGTATATGCTAGACTTCATAACAAAATTTTTGTCATTCCAACCATAATGAGGTGCCACATGATCTGAACAGAAGGGTCCCCCTATGGATGCTATTTGTCACAAATCAGACAGACCATCACATTGTAGCTGAGCTAGAGATAACAACCAAATTCTACTGCACACACAAGTACTGAGGGGAGAGGTGGGGTGTTATTTGTTTATTTCTCCCCCATTGAATGCTTGGCTTAGATGAGGTCTGCCATTCATCACAGGCATGTTCAGAGCTATCTGAGATCTCCTGTGAACAGGGCAAGAAGTTAGATACAGGCTGCAACAAACCAGAGGGTAATATGTTAGCCAAACATCACTCTCAAAGGGTCATCCCAGAGATAAATGCATTTCTGTTCACAGGTGCTTGGAGCTCCAGAGAAGACGTATGTGTTGTGCCACTGAGTCGATTAATAAATTCTTTGGTTTTCATTTGTTCTCGGACCTACAATTATAAATGAAGCTAGGTCACTTGCTTCATTCGTTTGCTGAAATTTTATAAAGGAAAGTCAATACTTGCCCCTCACCACTTTGTTTACAGCATGAATTCCTACATTTTAAAAAGGAGGAGGGGAAGAACAAGTAAAACCTATTTTCCTCCCTACCCAGCTCCAAATCTATAAGCCCTTGTAATTAATGATTTCCAAACAGCCAGTCTGTAAACAGGAGAGTGCTCTGTCCTGGAGACACCATCAATAACATCTCGCATGGCTGGCACCTGTGTCTCTCAAATGGCCTCTGCCCACTAAAAGAACACTGTGCAGTCCAAAGACAAGTTTGTAAATTTTCCTGCCCCCTCAACTCCTGAAAGATGGAAAAGAAAGAGCGAGAGAAAGAATGAGACGACGTTGGTAAGAATAGTGCTAAAACAGAAACACAAACCAATAAATGCAAGTAAGTTTGGAGTCGGGGCCGCCACGGAGTCTTAAAGCAAGCCCGTTGTGTTTTGAGCTTGCAGAAGCACATATGGTCTTCCATTAGCGAGTCTCCGAGCAGTGGGCAACGTTACCATACCATATGTGCTGATCGGAACAACGGGGTTGATTTATGTCACAGAGTGCAAGGGGTTTTCTTTGTATTTCATCTCCTTGTTATTTCAAGAGAAATGGAAGGGTAGATTTATTCGGCCATTACCAAGAAGCTTCCTGGAGTTTGTTTGTTTAAAGTTGATGGTTTCCAGTAGAGTGAAGCCGATCTGTTTTTTGCATATACACACACATATACATGCATACAAATTGGCAAGAACTAAAAGTTTCTTTTCCTCTTTATCCTCATCTCCTCACCCACTCGTACTAGAACTGTGGGTCAACACCCAGGACAAAATGTGGGATACAATAAACCAGACCAAGCTCGCTGCCATCGAGTTGATGCTGACCCATAGCGACCCTGTAGGAAAGGGAAGACCTGTCTCAGTGAGTTTTGTAGACTGTAACCCTTCGCAGTAGTAGAAAGCCCTATCAGTCTCCTGTGGGTTAGCTGGCGGTTTCCAAGTGCTGGCCTTGCAGTTAGCAGCCCAATGTGTAACCCCCACACCACCAGGGCGACAAGCAGTCTCTTCTCTGTCCTCTCTACTTTTCTCAGCCTGGGTAGGAGCATTAGTCAGGGTCGACTGACTTCAAGACCAATCAGGAAAACCATCAGGATGTCCAAAATAACTAGAAAGACATTTCAGAGAAAAAGGCCAGCAGTTCTGCTACCTCCCTCTCCTTTGACATGAAGACACCTCCTCCCATCCCCACTCTGGCCCAGTTAAACCCCCTGCCATTCAGTCAAATCATAATGACCCTATAGGGCCATAGTCTTGGATATCTAACTTTTGTTTTCAGGCCAACAAGCCTGGTCTGCTTTAGGATTCTGAGTTTTGTTCCATATTTTTCTCTATGTCAAGGACCTTTCGATGTGATCTTTTCCAGAGCAGTTGGTAGTGGTAGACAGCATCGTCTAGTTCATCTGCTCTCAGAGTTTAAAAGACTGATGCCTGTAAGGTCCATTACTCCACTCGACTAATCCTTCCCATATTTCTTTTGATTTTCTTTCCTCCGAATGGGGAGACACCAGTGGTTGCACCTTAGATGGCTACTCATGAGTCACCCATGTATTCATCACCTTTCTTTGAAGTGGTGGGGGAGAGGATTGAAGGAGCAAAGTATGCCCCCAATTCATTGTTGAAATTTTCACTAGACAAAATAAAATTCACAATTTGGGGGGTTGTAGCGAAGTGGCTTATCTTAATATGGCCCTTCTATCCTCACCAAATGATCGTGTGGGACTATGCATAGAGGGTACGGAATTGGTCAGTTTGAATTGCCATTCCTCTATCTATTTGAATGAGCCACCATAGAGCAGGAACAAAGAGAAATCCTAGGAATATTAAGGAAGAAGAGCCATCAGGAAGACACACTTGAGATTTCTGTCTGAAGTGGCAGATGCTGAGGACAAAGGCACCAGAGGCTACAGCATAGAGACCCTGGGACAGAGCAAAGGAGCCAGGCTGAGACTGATGAGCAGAGCAAGGAGCCTATGAGACAGACTAGAGGGGCAGTTCAGAGACTACTAGACGGTGAGGCAGAGCAGTGATCTGGCTTCCTGGAAACAGAGGCCAAAGGACCGCATGGCAGAAAAACTGAGGACTAGCGAGTGACCTGGCTGCTGGCTTAAGAGACGTGTTTCTGGGGTCCAATGACTGTATTCTTAATGTTTTCTGATCCTGGAATGGGGTAAAATTCTCCTAATCAACCCCACTCATCATGAACATGGTCTGTGAGCTCTGTGTGGCCATTGCAATGAACTGCTGAAGCCAACAGAAGAGTAGAGTGTCACGGGAGGAAGAGTTGGTGTCAGCACAGGATAAAGAGAGACAGAGGAGAGAAGCAATAGTCCTGGGGCTAATGAGGAATTGGAGTCTCCTTCTCCTTTGCGTAGTCAGAGGTCACATATGGCCCTGTGTTAGTCCAGGTAGACTAGAGAGACAAATCCAGAGACACTCATCTGTATGTGATAGATAATTTTATATCAAAGAATGAGTGTACATTAAGAAAACATCCCAATACATGGTAGCTGGCTGCTAACTGCACGGTTAGCAGATCAAGTCCATAAGTCCAATAGTAGCCTATATGTCCAATACCAGTCTATAATTTCCTCTTCAGACTCATGCAACACATGCAATGAAGTCAAATACAGGAAGATCACAGGCTAGTGGGTGGAAACTTTTGTGGAGTCAATGGTGGTGGAAGCATCTCAATGCTGGTGTGGGTCTCCACATGGCTCCTCCAGTTCCAGGACACTGGCTGCATCAGTGTAGCTCCATGTGGCTTGTCATCAGGAATATGAAGCAGAGACAGTGTGTCTGCTCTCCAGTGATATCTCCGTTGTGCCTCCAAATGACATCATCAAGCTGTGACCTGATTGACAGGCTAGACCCCACCCCATCACAAGTTGACAGTAGAATAAGTAACTGCCACAAACCCCCATCCCGTGTTCATCCAACACATAGCTATTAAGCACCCGCTGAATACCTCATGCCATCTTATCAGGATTACTTACCACTTTTCAGATAGAGATTATAATCTAGATATTAATTGTCTTGCAATAAGATTGCAGACTTTTTTAAGGATATAAGAAAGCACTATACTTCTTGGGTTTGGGTTTTTGTGATTTTCATTAAAAATGCGTTTAAATTCTTATCCTTCAAACTGTAGTAAAAGATTTTAGCTGGAAATGATCAATTCTCCATTGAAGCTAGGTGTTTTGTTTCATTTGTTTGTTTGGTTTTGAGTGTGAGATTTTTGCCCTCAGCCTGGACCACGGATCTTTTTGAACCTACCTCGTTTCTATGACAAGCATCCTTCAAAACTAAAGAAGATATTGAACTCTGCGTGTCTTATGAAGTCCACCACCTTCAAGTCAGTTCTAACTGAGAGCAACCTACCGAACACAGTGGAATTGGCATTCTAGGATTTCTGAAGTCCTATCTTTCTGGGAGCAGACAGCCTCATCTTTCCCTCATGGAGCCCCTGGTGGGTTTTAATTGCCAGCCTTACAGTTGGCAGCCTAACTCGTGATCTATGACATCACTAATAAAACAAAACAAAGCAAAAAACACATTGCTATCAAGCCTATCCTGACTCATTTCAACCCTGTAGAACTGCCCCTATGGGTTTCTGAGAGTGTAACTCTTTATGGGAGTAAAAAGCACCATCTTTCTCCCACGGGCTGGCTGATGGTTTCAAACTACTAACCTTGCAGTTAGCAGCCAGCTACCATGTATTGTAAAATGGTTATAAATACGGATTTAGACTTGAATAGACTTGAGTCTAAATTTGAGTTTGGCCATACACTTACCTGTGTGATTTAGGTTTACTAAACCCCTGAGTTTCATTTTCTCCTCAAAAATGGGTAATTAATACCCGTGTCATAGGTTATTGAGAAGATTCAGTGAGCTAAATCCTGTAAGCATTTCACAAAGTTTCCAGCATATTGTGAATGTGTAATATAAATTGGATTTTGAGGGAAGACAAGGAAGGAAGATGTGTTTCCACTACACTGAATATAAATTGAGAGAAGTAGTGTGTGTTACTTCTTTATTCCTCAATATCTTACACAGAGTACATGCTCATATATAATAAATACACAACAGAGCACAGTTGATTGTTAATTACTTAATTCAACATATACCTGTTAAGCACCCTCTATGTTCCAAGAACATGGAACATAACCAACAATATCATGAACATCACATGCAAGTAAAATTTTGCTGAAGATAATTCAATAATAGCTGCAGTAGTACATCAGTAAGAAGCTGACGGAAATTCAAGCCAGATTCAAAGGAAGACATCGCACAAGGGATATCAATGGCTAAAGTCAGCTGGATCTTGGTTGAAAACAGAAAATATCAGAAAGATGTTTACTTGTGACTTAGTGACTATACAAAGGCATTCCACTGTGAGGACCATGACAAACTATGGATGGCCTTGACGTGAAAAGGAAATTCTAGAACACTTTATTGTGTTCACGTGGAACCTGTACGTGGGTCACAAGCCAGTCTTTAAAACACAAATAGTGGTTTAAAATCAGGAAAGTTGTGTGTCAGCGTTGTGTACTTTCATCACACAACATATACTAAATCTATATGTTGAGAAAATAATCCAAGAAACTAGTCTGTATGAGGAAATATCAATGCACCCAAACTGGAGGGAAGCTTATTTAATAAACAGAAATATGCATTTGGCACAACCTGGCTTACTGAAAGTGAGGACTTGATGTAAAGAAAGCCAAGATCCTCAGATTGGGCCAAGAGACAACATTATGATAAGGAGCAAAGATTGAAGTTGTCAAATATTTCATCTTGCTTGGATCTACAATCAATGCCATTGGAAATAAAAGTCAAGAAATCAAGTGACACACTGCACTGGGCAAATTCAGTGACCTCTTTAGAATGTTGCAGATAAGGGTTGCCACTTTGAGGACTAGGCTAAACCTGATCCAAGTCATAGTATGTTGTATTATCTCATATACATGTGAAAGTTGGGGAGTGAATCAGGAAGACCAAAGAAGAATCAATGCACTTGAATTATGCGTTGGTGAAGAATATTGAAAATATCATGATCTTCCAGAAGACCTAAAAAATCGGACTTGGAAGAAATACAGCCAGAATGCTCCTTAGAAGCGAGGATGTTGAGACTTCCTCTGCTATACCATGAATGCCTTCTCAGGATAGACTGAAAAAGGATACCATGCTTGGTAAAGTAGAAAGCCAAAGGAAAACTCACTGACATCCTGTCAATTCTGATTCATAGTCAACGAAAAAGAGGAAGATACTCATGGAGATGGATTGACACAATGGCTGCAACAATGGATTCAAACATAACAATTGTGAGGATGGCACAAAAGTGGATTATGTTTTCGCCTGCTGTGTGTAGAGTCACTATGAGTCAGAACTGACTCAACAACCGCAATGTTCCCTGGAAGGAACCCTAGTGGCACAGCACCTAAGTAGTGGGCTGTAAACCGAAAGGTCAGTGGTTCAAATCCACAAACTTCTCTATGGGGAAAAGATGTGGCAATCTACTTCTATAAGATTGACAGCCAGGATTTACAGTCTTGGAAACTGTATGAGGCAATTCTACTCTGTCCTATAGGGTTTCTATGAGCCAGAATCAACTCTATAGCAATGGGTTTGGGTATGGTCCAGGGAATATCCTAAATTTAAAAGATTAAATTGAAAGAAAACACAGAATTCACATTCTAGTGGTGCAAGATAGACCTTCAACAAGTGAACTAATAATAAGCTGTATCATTTGAGATCATGATATGGTGACTTGACCTCTTACACATTAGAGAGAATTATAGAGTGGAGGATACCTTAGAGTAGAAAGCAACTTTATATAGACTCGTTAATGACATTATCACTGAAGAAGTGGCATTATATAAGAGCTGGATTATGAGAAAGACGAAACTTAAAGGAGATAGAGGGTGAGGTGGAAAACGATTCCAGGCAGAGGAACAAGCAAGTATAAAAAGCCTCAGAAATGGGTACAGTTTTTAGTGTGAGAAGAACAAGAAGGCGTGACAAAGGCATACTGAGTGTGGAGAACGTCATGACAGGCTCACATGGGTCTAGTAAGCTGTATTAAACAGTTTGCTTTTTGTTCTGTGATGGGAAGACATCAGAGGGTTTTAAATAACTTCTTTGAAAATGTACCTACGTGGTGCATGATTACATAATGGAGTAAATGAGGTTATTCTAGCTCCTACATAACTGTTTTATGCTAATATAACATGCAAGATTGTCAAAGCAACTAGGTACTTCTGAGGTTGACATTCAGAGTTGTTGTAACCAAGGAATCTATTTCCTCAATTGGGGGCGGGGGAGGTGCAGAACTTGCTACTTATCTGTAGAAGAGGGCGAAAGGTTTAAGAGGGGTAAAAGATCTTGCTTTGAATCCCCAAATTTTGATCTTACCTTCTCATTCAATCAGAAAAAAGATAAAATCTTAACCTGTTAGAGATCTCTTTTCTTTTCTTTGTAGTAGGACTCAAAGATCATGCTGACAAAAGTTCTTTTGCTGGAGTTTGTTCACACCCTAGAGTTCACTTTAGCGAAGTGAAATTCTATAGAAATTAATCTAATCTACTAACCTAGAAATGCAGCTGTCTTACTGGTGCTGTATCATTTGATGTCTCCTTGGGAAAGCAGAAACTACCCCAGGTATTTCGAACAGTGGGAAGGTAATACAAGAAATGGGTAAATTGGAGAAGAATTGGCAGAGAGCAAACTGTCTAGGTAATCTTAACCAGAGATTAGTCATTGAAAGACTGGTTGCTCCCGCACCAGGACTGGAGAGACGAAAGGGAAAATGTTGCTTGGAGATCATGATTTCTAGGCCATGGGAGTTACTCCGGAACACCCATTGCTGGTGGCTTGGAACCATCTACAATTGCTTTGCAGGAAGTCTAAAGTGGGTAGGGTACTGCTAGAACTATAAGACTACCTCTTGCATGAGCATGAAACCAAGAGTTTAACTTGCCTACCAATACCGCTGTCTCTCCTGCTGTTTCAGAAGTGTGAAAATAATACTCTTCTCCCTTCCTCCCACCTGTTAATTTCCTACCAGTACCACCATTTTCAGAATGCATCTAGAAGTCATTTAACAAGAGAAGTTTAGAAATCTAATTTGCCATCTTCTAGCCCACAGCAATACAAAAAAATTGCACAAAAGTGTGGGAATAGAGCCAAGCATCAAGAAGCATAGAGCACCTCCACTCTGCACTGTTGGGAGTCTTAGGAACCAAAGCAAAGACTGTTCGGAGAAGTTCTAATTTTGGGCTAAAGAGAGCAAACTGAGAAACTTAAAGTTTAGGGAAAGGATATTATGTTCATAATAGATGGACTGTAATGATGAATGTCACAAGTCACCTTGGCTAGGCTTTTCAGTGGCTTGGCAGACATTGGATTGATTGCTCTTCCATAATGTGCTATAAGGTAATCATAATCCATTTTGTAGCCTCTTGTGAGCAGCCAATTCATAGAAAGCCAATTTGTTTTCTTGGGAAGCTGTCTGCATGGATATTCTGACAAAGTTCACTCCCTCCCCATCTTGAACATGATTTTCGGACCTCTGGCTTTTGGTACGTGTGCCAGCAGCCTGCTCTCTGGCCTGCGGCCTTTGAGTTTGTCAGACCTAAGAGCTTAAGAAGCCTCCAAAATAGTGCCTGATCTAGGGATTTGGAAGCTGCCAGACTTGACAACTATTTAAGGTCCTTTCCTTGAGAGGGGTGTGTGTGTGTATAAGGGAGTCCTGTTGGTGCTGTTGGGTAAGCATTGAACTGTCAACCTCAAGGTCAGTGGTTCAAACCTACTGGTTGCTTCTCATGAGAACAATGAGGCCATCTGCTCCATTTTAAAGATTTATAATATCAAAAAGCTATATAACGGGTTGCTATGAACTGGAAATGTCTTGATGGGAGTAGGGTTTTTTCCCATATTTAATGTGATTTCAAAAAATTTACGAAATATTTCCCACTAAATGAGCATGCCAAATGGGGAAAATGAGGAGTGTAAGAGTTGCAGATCACAGGTTCGAAACAAACTGGGAACTTGATCCTGCTTTAGATCAATTCCGTTTGGGTTTTCTGTGGACACAGAGGGGAAGCCATCCAGTGGGTTGTATTGCGAGTTACCATTGACTCTCGTTCCACTCACTGTGATCCTGTATGTGCAGAGTGCGGCTGCTCCAGGGGGTGTTCATGGCTGGGATCTTGTAGAAGCGAGTGTCAGGCATCTCTTCAGAGGTGTCTTTGGATGACTTTGACCTGCCAAGTGTTCAGTTAGCATTTGAGTCCTTAGCCATTTGTATTGCCAAGAAACCCCTGTTTAGTAGACAATCAAATATACTAGGATGAGTCAAAAAATATTACTATAAAGTCATAGAAAACTTTATTAAACAAAAAATTAAAACATAAAGCTCGGAGGTCATGAAATATTCCCCATCAAAATCTACACACTCCTGAAAGTAACATTTCTATTTCTCTAAGCCTTCGCTAAAGGATTCTGTGTTCTTCTGCTTACACCATGTCAAAATGGCAGTTTGGGCATCCTGAGGAACTCACATTGTGTTTCTTTTAAAATCTTTTAAAATCACTTAAGTGATTTTTTTTTTTTTAGTTTAGGGAATGTGAGAAACATTGCCAAAATCCCGGACACTGTATTGGTTCCTCTTGCTAACTGGTGGATCAGTATAAATCCCTGGTTCACAAGCAGATCCCAATGGGTCTTTAGAGAAAGAGAAGTGGAGCAAGTTGTCTTACTCTATTTGAGTTTACCAATGGCCCATCATGGGAAATTAACCAATGAGCGCTCAAGAAATCCAATCTGTACTCATGGTATCGAAAGAGGGGACTTCATTTTTTGAATTTACAAAATCAAGTGCCCAAACCCAGAGACATATCAAACAAAAGGGGGACGTGCCTCACAGCCCCTCCACAGCATTTCATCCCCTAGTTCTCAAGCCTCCGTCCCTGGTTCCTTATTGGCTGAGCACTATGAGGTCACATCTTTCCCCCAGGTCACCGAAGAGTAGATGCCCTTCCCCGTCGCCCTTTCTTAATTCATCTGGTCCCCACATCCCATACCCCAGGTGCCTGAGCTCTAGGCATCGCCACATCTGCTATCCACTGGTATCCAGGTTACGTAGTAACTACTTGACTTTTGTTCACTGATTGCTGATGATGGACCAGCCTGGTGACTTACCTCTCTCACAGGGAACAAAAAAAAAGTCTGAAGAGGCAGGATCAGGGCTGTCGTCGGGTAGATGTGGCAAGGTTTCTCAACAAAATTCTCGTGGGTTAGCCCATACAACCCTTGAAGAATGAGCAGGTGCATGGCAAAAAAAAAATTCCTTGGCTCAACTCTCATGACTTTTTTCATCAATGCAGCTTTAAACTTTATTAAAACTTCTTTCTAATGAGGCCCCATGATAATCCTGTGTCCTTTAAAAAAATTTTATTAAGATTACACTTTCAGAATCACAAAAAGGAGTTACCATAACCTTCTGATCTGACCTCTCTGCCTTGAATTTAACTGGCCCAGCAGGTCTCCTTGGAAGCCACTGTTTTAATTGGGCCTTTTTTTTTTTTTGGAAGGCCCTTTAAAAAGACTAAGACAAGTGTACTACTGAGAGAACTTGTCTGTGGTCATTTACTGATCATGTTTTGTTTGGAATAAGCCTATATCTATAAGCAGGAACCCTAACAGCAATTCTTTTTTACTATCTATCTGTCTGTCTGTCTGCCTACATACCTACCTATCTACCTAAGCTTGTTGCTCAAGAAAAGAGATCTGGGCTTGATTTAGGAATCTTCAGAATAGGTGGTTACCATGTAATTATCATGTCCCATTCATTTATTTTATCATGAAAGGAAAGCAGGCACCATCGGGCAAAACCTAAGAGCAGATTTCCAGGGAACATTAACCTTAGGGAAAGATACAGGTCAAGGAGTAAGAAAAGCCTAAGAACTATTCTGAAAAAACAAAAACAAACAAACAACAACAACAAAAACCAGCGCTATCAAAGAATTAAGAGAGAACAGAATAATAGCAACTAAAAGAAAAAGAAAGTTTGAGAGGAAAAGGGGTGGCCAGTAGTGCAGACATGCCAAACATGATAAGGATTGAAAATTGGTGATTAGTTGCTCCAAGTACAGGTCTTCATGAAGGAGAAGGCAAGAATCTGATTTGTACAAGTGAGAAATGTATGGAAAGTGAGAACATGTAGTCTATAAACTGAAGGCAACTCTTTCAAAAATATAAAGCTATTACGCTGACGATGAGATTAAACATGTCTAGAACGTGATGGGAATAATGCTATGCAAGATTCTGAATCCAACTATGAGCTTAGCTTCTGCTACTTCTGGGCTCTTGTAATATTCACTCTAGAAGGTCTAAGAAATTCAGCAACCCTGCTGGCAGGGCCACGAAGACAGGTCCACCTGAGCCCTGCGATACAGCCATATCCATGAAGACATGGAGTGTGACCAGGTGAACGTGAACCTTTCAGACAAGCTGAGCATGGAGTCCATGCATCATGAAGCAGCTGACTTCAAATTCCAGACTCCCAGCACTATGGAAAACAACGAGGAAGCTCAGACTTGCAGGCAATGTCATAAGTGGAAATGTCCCTAATTTGACCTTGGTCAGAGGCTGGCCCTGGGAATGGGCTACTGAGGCATGGTGAGGGGATGCAGTCCCTGACTGTGTTAGATGAGTTTGTGTGCTGGGAAAAATTATTATTGAAAGGCTAAGAAAAATTAAAAGAATAAAATGCATGCGGGTTCAAATTATTGTTCATCTTTCCTAGGTAGTCTTACTCTAAAAGGGGGGGGGAAGGATGGGGCGGGCAGTGGGGGAGTTGTTCACCAGCAGTCACCTCAGCTGCCACTGTGATGCCTGGTGACACATAATTAGAAAACAAATGACAGATTAGTTTAATCATATTCATCAGCAACTAATGAAACTGACAGTGTTTCCTATTGAAGGCAGGCTGGGCTGTTAGCTGATTTTAGCAAATTCTACTCCTCTTTCCCCCCCTCTTCCTTACTCCCCCTTCCTGCTTTCCAGCTAAATGAGAGGCTGGAGGTAAAGGGGGGGGGGGGCGAGCACTGTGAATAGGTTATAAAACAGGGCATATGGGTGAGATGGTGGAGGGGGACAAAGGGAAGCAGAGAAGACAAAAATCAGAATGAGATTGAGGAGGTTTGGGGGGCCCAGGAGGAGGAGAGGGAAGAGGGAAGGGGTGAGTTTAACCTTTCCCTCCCAGCTGACCTCATCCATCTCCTGGCTGTCCAAAACAAGTTCCCACTGGCCTCCGAGAGGAAATGGTTAACGGGAAAAAGCAGTGCTTCCTCGCAGGCATTGTTGTTCTTTTCTTTTTCCTTGAAAAAAAAATTATCCTAAGTAAGAATTTTAACGATATGCAGAAATCATAGTTGTCTCACTGAACCGCTGTAGGACTGACCCCCCTTGACAGTTCTTAAATTATTCAGCTATCAAGGGCCTGCTAAACATTAAATTAAGCATCCTCTCTCCCCTGTCCTAAACCATTAAGTTATGCAAATGCACAGATAATGGGGCATATGACAGCTGGAGGCATTAATCACGAAGCTCTGTCTCTGGGCTGTTGTTATGTAGAAACTGCATCTGCCAACAGCCCGAACAGCCACAATTAGATCTCACTTAATGGAAAGAGGAAACGCTACCTAGCCCTCCACACTCGTGTTAGGTTGTAGACCTAGGAGTGAATAAGACACTTGGGAGATCCGGCTGCTCTTGTTCTTTCTCTCCAGCCCCCCGTCTCTCTCTTTAATACCTGCTCCTCCAATTGAAATGAAAAATTACCTGTAATTGTTATCATTTGCAAACAAAACCTGTCAGAAGACAAACCTGCTGTTTACAATGGATGTTTTGGTGGTTCCCTTGGTAAGGCTCTTTAGGGAATTTCCTTCGTTTGTATTTTGTTTCATTTTGTTTTGTTTAACAATTTTAAACACACACACACACACACACACTAATTCTCTGTCTTTGAGGGGAAGCTCTGGGCCAGGGAGTGGGAAGAAGCAAACAGATTCCCCATTACAGCTTCCAAATTGCTGCGGCCTTGCAGGAGCCTGCTGACTCATCCTGGAAGATGAGAGGGCTCCCTGGTCACCCTGCACTCATTTGGATCTCCCACCTCATTGGGAAAGAGACCTGCAGGCACCACCTCCAGGTACCTCTCAGGAACCAAGGGTGCCCCCTGCTGGCGTCTCCCAGCAGGTGAATCGTGAGTTAGACTGGCTGAGGAGGTGTCCTGTCTTCCAAAGAAACGTACAGTTCTCTTCCTCATAGTTCAACACCCTCGGTTTACTGCTTGTGTGTTCTTAAAGTGCTAATGGTGTACACAGTGGCTGATGGTCTTGTCTTTGGTGTGTTCTGGGTTTTTTAGTTTTACTCTATTAGAATGTGGCAATGGCTTGGGTGGCTTTGCAGGTATACAATCATTTTGCTAACAATTGTCATCTCTGTGGCACTTTTTAAGTGGGTGTGTCTTCTTTTTAAGGAAAAACAACACGTTTTCAAGGGCTCCACACTATTTCTGGGAGTAGGTACAAGGCCTAAGGTCCAGGTATCTCATGCTTAACTCCCTCCCTCTCTGAACTCCTCTGACTCGTAGAGTCGAACTGTGCTCTGCAGGCTTGGCGGTGGCTGTTTTCCATAAAGAGATGATCAGGCATTTCTTCCTGCTGAAACGTCTCTAGCTCTAGGCGGATCGAAGCTTCCAAGCGTTGGCTTAGCAGCCGAGCACGTTCACTGTTTGCAGTACCCAAACAGGGGGAGCACATTTCCTGTTTCACCGACAGGGCTTCTTTTGTGTTGAGGGAAAATAAAGTTCCGCTGTGGAATAGAAACGTCGAGACCACCTGACCATGAAGCCAAAGGAACATTCTGACGTGGTGGCAGCATCCGTTCCATCTCTGACGTCCCGCTCATGTTTACTGAAAAAGGGATCATCCAAAAGGTATCACTGTCAATTGCACTGGGGGGTGGCTTTCCCCCACCTCACAAAATTCTCTGACACTTGTAGACATTCTACATCTATTTATGAGCCCGAAACCAAGAGTGGGAAGGAGGGGTGATGGTTTACCAATAAGTAAAGCGAACTGCCCCTTCCTCTCCCCTCTCTAACTGCACTAACCACCATTTAGGGCCAATTAGCTCCAAACTGGGCTGCCACTCCCCAAGTGCACCTCTCACCCTTGACCTCACAAAAGCTTGGTTTGCACAGAGAGTGGGGCACCCTTGACCTCACAAAAGCTTGGTTTGCACAGAGAGTGGGGCAGCCAGCTCACAGGAATTCGTAATTAGCACGGAGGGGGAAACTTCCCAGAGAGGGCTTCCTGGTAAGGTTCAGGGACGTGGACTCCAGTATACCGCACACAAATACACTGTGCACTGGCCAAGCCTCGTGTCCGGGCTGGCCCTCGCCCGTAATTTGCCCCCATCATGCTTCAAGCAGCTCTTCCCTCTAAGACCCTTCCCAAGCCTGGATGGATCGATCCACACAAGGACCTCCTTGGCCCTTTTCTGGAACAGGGATCAGAAAAGCTGTGTGACAAGTCTCCTGGATTCCAAATACTCGTTCTCTAACCCATCTCCCACCCAAGCCCAACCTCCCACACACATTCTATCGGCAACCCGGAAGGGTCTTCTCCAATTAAAAGCCCAGAAGGTGCTAGGGCCTATTCCTCCTCATTAGTGGTGAGATTCAAATAACTTAACAGCCGGTTCGCTCTCCTAATGACCGTTTTAAGGGTTAAAAAACAACATACTGAAAGGTAGTTTATTATCTCATGCAGCTAATACTTAAATAAGAACAATAAAAGAGGTACACAAAACTAAATTATGTTATAAGAACGTTTTAAATATTAACTAAAAAAAATACTAAATACTACCTGACCAAAAAACGGATTGGGCTAAGCTGAGGCAGGCCGGGGCCTGCTTCCCTGCATGTTCCCGGAGGTCAGCAGCTGGCCCCCTGAAGTGAGGAGACCAGAAAACAGTCCCTGGAATTCCTGATTCCCTGAGAACCAGTCAGCCTGCCCGCCAGAGCTAAGAAACTACATCCTGGGCCATCAACCTCGCTGCTGCTGCACGGGACCTCCATCTCCCTACTTTCCTTTCAAAAGCTCAGATCCCGGGCAAAGCCCACGAGTCCTCTGGGCTACTTGCTAGACTATGGGACTTTGTCCGGGAGCTCCCCCCTAATAAAGCTATTTCTGTTTCTGCTCTCCCTTTGTCCTGTCAGTTATCTTTGTCCGTCTCCCTGTGCCTCAGTTTACCTCGCACTCGTCCTGTGCCTCAGCTCATCTTTACAAGAACAACAACAATAAAACTGTTATTTCAGATGTTTTCCTATTGCTTCATGATCGGCATCCTCACTTTTAATATTCTTCACTTTTATCTGAGCATCAGTGGCCGGCTCTGTGGCTTATCCTTACCCATCTTTTCACTGCAGGAGGAGGATCCCATTCCTTTAGAGGGAAGCCAGTGAGACAATAGTGATTGTGTTTGATGTATTAAAAATTAAAAAAAATAATATATTAAAAACTAATTCTCTCCTCTGAACATATTCTGTTCATCTTTGAAAAACACCTTTCTTCTTCTGCTGAAATCACAGCAATTGTTCTGAGAATATTTTTAGCTCTTTGAACACTTTCAGGAACTGTATAATTCACTCGTAATATCTCATGGGAATTTGGGGTATAACACAAAGCTGAAACAAATGACAGCTTGTTTGGCATATTTTTATCTTTATGTTTTATGTTTGTTTACTGAAGTAACAAAAGCAAGGTAGTAAAAATGTAATATTTCATCAAAAGTATCATGAGTTTCATGAAATGAAACTTATAGACAAAATGAACATTACTACTGGCATGCTTAGAATGCTCTGTTCCACAGAGGAACTTTAAAAAAGAGCAATGAATGTAGAGTTGTGATTTTTCAAATTGGGTGGCTGTCCAGCCACCCTCCTTAGGGAGAACCCTAATTACAAGTGCCATTTTAACAACCAGTTCACCAAACTCAACAAAAAATTTCCTATCAAAATAGTGTCTGGAGTCTCAAAGACTTGTCTCTAAAAAAGCAGCCATGTAAGTGAGTTATCAACAAAGTCCACAAAAACCACACCATCATCAGTCACCGAAGGCTTGTAATCCACATAATCTGAAGTCTAAGGAGGGACTACGATCGGAGCCTACATTGTGAGAATCCAGTTTGCAGAAGGCTATGGAGGACAGTGGGAGCCCAAAATACACTTGTGGGAACTACATAGGAAATAGGCCTCCAGTGGTCTCCCTCTGTCCATAACTGAGGGATGGGGGGAAAGTGCACTAGAGTGCACTAGAGAGATGATGCGTCTAGAAGATCAAAGGGAGACACCTGACTTGAACAGTTCCTCACCCACCACCCCCACCACCCACCCACCCTCTGATGCACACTGGACCTGAGCTGGTTTTCAACATTTTCTGTATTTTTGTTTGTTCATATTAGGGTTTATCTCAGAGGTGTGATTTCCTTGAGGGTCACCCTCTTGAAGTTACATGTGTTTCAGTATATGAAACCCAGGATTGAAGAACCTACAGGAATAGCAAGTAAAATAAGGTTTCAGGGGGCAGAGTACAATAATAGGTGGTGGTAGTGGGGTGCGTAATAAAAAGGAGATGATGTCAAGGAATCCAGGAAGAAAAAGAATGTTTGGAAACTGGTTGTGGTAGCAATTGTGCCATACTGCTTGATGTGATTGAACTATGGAATGATATGATATATGTAGATATATAAACTCCCAATTAATTTTTTTTAAGTTCATGGCAATGTCTCCTTTTCTTTTCATTCTTGCCTAGGTTGACTAAGCCAGTGCTTTTCAATCCGAGACAGATTAAGAAAGAGGCTGGATTCGTCCACTCCTATTCTTCAACTTCAGATGACTTTGAGGTACAAGCCAACAAGCATGGGTACAATCATACCCCACATCCAGTGGACACTTTAACTTGTGCCAAGTTACAGTAGCCTGAACCATTTTCAATTTCCTCCCCTCTGCAAGAATATCTTCTTCTCCCCTGTAACAATAAAGTGTCTCAATTCGATACCATTGCTCCACACATTCACTGAGCATTTGACCAGCTTAAACCAGTCCTAGGTGCAGGAGCAGACCAGGTACCCATGCTCTCTAGTTGAACCCAAGAGCAAAGAACACCCAAGAAGAGGACTCAAACCCCAGAAACTATCTAACTAGCACACACACACCATTCCATAATAAGTGATGACACCCTACCCAGAAGCCTTTACTTCAGGCTTCGTTTTTGAACACCTCTTGTGTGTGTACCCAATTATCATAACCCCACCCATGAAGACCCAGTTCTGGATTGTCCACTATTGTAAAGAGTTGCCATCTTAGAAACCCACAGGGGCAGTTCTATCCTGCCCTATGTGGTTGCTATGAGTCAGAATTGACTCATTGGCAATGAGTTTTGGTTTTGCTTCTTGATAAGCATAATGCCCTTCCCACCTAAACTCTCTTGAAATCTTCTTCTCCCTTGTTCAGCAAGACCGTGGCCTGTGATGTCTTAGGTCCCCCACCATCACTCCTTTCACAAGCTACTTCCCTCTCTAATAAATCTTTTTGCTTGTGAGATAAGCGTGGCCCTTTCCCTCTTGATTCTTAATGGGGCAAGGGAAAGAACCCCTTCGATGGGGAAGGCCTACTACAAGCTTTCAGGGTGCTCATCGTGAATCATGCGGGTTGGGCCTGAGGGTCTGTGTTTCCAACAGGCTCCCGGGAGATGTAGAATGCTGCTGGTCCGTAGACTATACTTGAGTAACCACTATCCTAAGGGTTAAAAGACCCCCAAATTCAAATGTATTTTTATTAAAGTCTTAAAGAGGATAAAGACAAGACCAAAAAAACCCAAAACTAATCTCTGGATGGAGACTTGGAGCAAGGAAGCAAAGGTGGAGATCAGGACAGAGCAGGTGTGGATTCCATAATATCATCTTGGGACTGCTTTTCCCAGAAGCCCTTGCTACCCCAGTGGAAGTTCTTGCACAAATTGAAATTCCCAAGATTCTCACGTGCACAGGAACTCTTAAAAATGCTGCGTATGCGTGTGGAGCCAAGAAATACCAAGGCAAGCCATGCTGGTTAGTCAGGTTTTCTTCTTCCTAGAAGTCTCTCAATAAAATGCTCTTGCTCTGACCTATCTTCCGAAGGGAAATGTTTCTCTTGGTGAGACAAGAACCTGAATTCCAGTAACAGAAGCCATTCGTGTGATGCTGTAATGGTTTCCAAAGGATTCCCTGATTTGGCCACTTAAGTAGGCATAGAAAACTAAAGAAATTGGCCATCAAGTCATGATTGGTGGTAGATCAATTAATCATCATAACAAGTAGAATTATAGAATGAGCAGAGGACCATGATTGGAATCTATATACTCATAGATTAGAAAAACTCACAAGATTGGTTTGCAGATATGACATATGGCTATGTGACCTTATTGCCCTAATTTCTATCAAGGGCCCATGCTGGCGAGTCCCTGAGAGGAGTTTCTGCTTAAGGACAAAGTTTTTTAATTTGCCGGTCAATGGTCAGAATTCAGTGGCATGTACTAACCTCAAGGTCAGCAGTTCAAAACTACCAGCCAATCTTTGGAAGAAAGAGAAAGATGAAGCTTTCTACTCTGGTAAAGAGTTACAGTCTCAGAAACCCATAGCGCCAGTTCTACTCTGTCTTCTAGGATCTCTATGTGTCAGAATTAACTCAATGGCAGTGAGTTTATTTTTGTTGGCGGGCTCTCACTGTAAATCGTAGCCTCTCACAAACCTCGTGTTCAGAATTTAATCTCTAATATACCAAGATCTTCAGCCCTAGTAGTGTAGTGGGTTACAAGTGGGCTGCTAACCACAGGATCATCAGTTCAAAACTGCCAGCCACTCCAAAGGAGAAATATGAGGCTTTATGTTCCCCTAAAGACTTACAGTCTCAGAAACTCACAGAGACAGTTCTACTCTGTCCTATATGGTGACTATGAGTCAGACTCAACTCAGTGGCAATGAGTTTTATACAAGGCTTCAAATAATTTTAGAGTTGACATCTATGTCATATCCATAATGCTTTGCACACAAAAGAGATTTGAATAATGGCCTCCCATTGTTAAATGACCATCTACTAAGTCTAACAATTCCCCCACCTTTGCAATTAAATCACAGTAAAGCTTCCCTCAGGCTGTTACTAGAAACAATTCAGTTGTACAGGCAAATGGCTAAGCAGCCCCTTACTCATCTAAATGCTCCACCTGGCTTGCCCAATAGATAGCAGACCCCTGCCTAGCCCCCACCATCGCTGTCAACTCTGCTATTGCAAAGGGGTCTATCTGCTGTCTTTTCTCTGCAAATACTGTTAGTTTTCTTTGTAGTGAGAGTGCTCATTTTCAAACAAGGCTTCTCCTGATTGGAACCAGTTCAGTCATGGCTGATGAAACAAAATCAGAACAGAGGAGAATTGTTAAAATTTGGATGAAGTGAAACAGTAACTGGAATGAGGGGACCTGTGGGGGAGAGCTCTGGAATGGGAGACTCAGAAGAGGTGCAGTGAAGCTTTTCAGGAGCCTGATGAGGGAGACTGGATAATTGTCAAGATTGTGAAGAATGACATTCAAAGCTGCAAAGGTTGGCCACCACCTCTGAGTGAATCCAAAATCATTGCTCTGGAGATGACTACAGCTCCTCGAGACTCTACAGCACAAGGCAGAACACCCTGTGGGTCTCCAAGACCCTCACTCTCTATGGGAGTAGAAAGCCAAGACTTTCTCCCAAGGAGCAGCTGGTGGTTTCAAACTATTGGCTTGCGAGTAGCAGCCCAATGTGTAACCACTGTGCTATCAGGGCTGCTACAACTCTGATCAGGGCCTTGTTATTTCCAACTGTGCTGATCAAGAGATTTGGTTTCTATGCAGTGTATAGACTGCTCTTGTTTTCGAACAGGGAGGTTAAGTTTCTAGCGGGCAGTTTTGCAGCTCAGAAGAGACGTGAGATTGAAAACCCAGCACTTTCATCCTGGGGTGGCAGTAGGAATTATCAGGCAAGTGTTTCAGTTGCTTTCAGCTCAGCTGGTTTTTCCAATGTTGGAGTACTGGGGAAATGCTGATGTGCATAAAAACAAACAAATATTCTTGTATGGTGATCTTTGTTTTTGAGGCTGCTAGTGCCTGCTGGGTTGTTAACAACTGTTCTAAGGCTTAATCAAGCTTTCCATTTGTGTCCCCGTGCTTAAATCTTCTAAGAAAACTGTTTAAGAAAGGGCCCACCCAGGAAGTTTGGCCTGTGGGAGATGAAGCTGAAGAATTATTTCACTAGGGAAGCTCCGAAATTTAAAACAATATTATATCACTGTACTTTCTGGGAATAAGGACTGGGCCTAGATTAGGATACTGAAGGAGATTTTACTATCTCATTAAACATTAAGTTACACACACGGGTCTGGAAGTGTTTAATTTAAGAAAATTGATCCTTCAGTTCTGTACTACCAGCACTCTACTTTGCTCAGGAATGTTTTAGTAATAACTGACAGAATCTCAACTCATACA
>NW_022103897.1:926651-945227 GCF_000313985.2 Echinops telfairi | reverse complement strand
ATTAGAAAAAAAAAAAAAAGAAGAAGTCACATGGAGTGAGCAAGTTGTATGGGGCAAGAGGGGCATGCTGTTTCTTGCCAAAAACGTGTGCACTCAGATGGCTGCATGAGCAGGTACATTGTTGTGGTGGCAAAAACAGTCATCTGCCACAAATCAGGCCTTTTCTGTCCACACACTGTTAGGAAACCTGTTTTAGAACCTCTAAATCAGTGGTTCTCAAACTTGCTAATGCCACGACCCTTTAATACAGTTCCTCATGTTGTGGTGACCCCCCAACCATAAAATTATTTTTGTTGCTACTTCACAACTGTAATTTTGCTACTGTTATGAATCGGGTGGCCCGTGTGAAAGGAACTCCAAATGCACTAGCCCCCTCACAGCAAAAAAACAAATGAGCACCGCCTCGATCTTTGATTTCACTTGACAAGCTTTTGGGGGGCGAGGTGACGATGGCGTCTTCCACTGGCTGGATTGATGTTGCTTTCGGGGTCATAAGAACAGCACCATGTCTTGTCAACAGTAATGACTTTGGGGGAAAAGTCTGGGTCACTTCAGAGCTGTTCTTTCAAAGCACGGCATGTTTCCACTCCAGGCTCTTTTTCCTGGTCAGTCAGAATTTGAGGCACAAATTTCACAGCAACCCTTTCATTCCCAACTCTTCCATTAAAATTCCATGACCCAAGCTCCAAGATAGTCCAGGTAACTTTCTTATCGCTTCAGTGGTCCGTCGTCAGTCTTCAAGCACAAGTGCACAACTTTTGTGAACACTTAAGTTAACGGACATCTGGAACTAGGTTTGTCATCAATCAACATTTCACCTGTTTTGAAATGAGAAAACCACTCGTATACTTGAGTTTTTCCCAAAGTGTTGTCCTTGTAAGCTGTGTTCAACATCACAACAGTTTCTGTGGCAATTTTCCCCAGCAGGAAACAAAATTTCACAGCTGCATGCTGTTCTCTTCAATCAGCCATCACAAAAAACAAGTTTTGAGCAAAACTGCATTTACGAAAAAAATCACTGTGACCAGAGAAAACCTTCCCAGAGAGATCCAACTCAGAGAGTTGCCTGGATGCTCGCCTAGCAGGAAATATTGCATACCACAAAAGCTCCACCCAGCAGAGCTTTTCTATGATTTGGGGGGGATACCCCTCACATAGCCATACATATAACTCATATATATATATATATAAAACCCTCTGTGTTAGACAGGGTTCTCTAGAGAGACAAAACCAGATTGCTAGTAATTTTATATATATATTTATAAAGATAGATAAATATATAACACAAGAAATGAACTGTTAAATTATATACAGATAGATAGATATATAATACAAGAAATGAACAGTTAAATTATATGCCGTACAAATGGCTCAGTGCAACTCACTCCCGTGAGAGAGAGTTGTGAGGCACTGGCAGTCCTTTTTGTCTTGAGGGCCACCACGATGTCCTCTGTGGAGAGAGCTCGGCTATCCCAGCACAGGCAGCAAAACAGCAAGGCAGATCACCCAACTGTCAGCCAGGTCACCAACTGTCAGTCCCCAGATCAAGAGATGTAAATTTCAATCATTTCAATCATGTGGTCTTAAAGGGACCTCAACTTACAGCAACACAGTCCACAGGCTAGGCGTCCCACAGCGAGTGTAGCCTCTAAATTGAGGCACAGAACAAGCAAGGTCCGATAATCAAAGAGTGAGAGACAAGAAAGGCGAGGCTCACCGAGCCATTTATCTCTCCACCCTTCAATTAATCCCACTTGTGCTTATTGGCCAGGCTGACACAATAAACTAACTATCTCATCCTCATATATATATAATACTCATATATATGCATGTATATATGTATATATACAGAGTTTTATGTATATTTATAGTTACAAATGCATAAATATATTTATATTTTGTATAAATACTTTATATACTATATTTAGTTATATATGAATATATTTAAATAAAAGGAAGATTATTTTATTTCCAGAAAATGGCTCACAGAATTGTTGAGGTGGGCAAGATCCAAGTCTATGGGTAATATGTCACTCTAGACATCTATTTGGTTCCGTTTCTATAGGGAACCCTGAGCCTAAGTCAGGGTGAAGCTCTCACTAGAGTCAAAGACTTTCCTATTACCCTATTCACAAGTGTGGGAAGCACAAGTGTGGGGAAGGAAGAGTTTAAAAGCTTAAATGGGGTTAACATTTTTTAAAGCTGAATAGTCAAACATCCAAAACAGAGTCCAACTCTTTACTACAGACATAAAAACAGAGCTCTTGGAATTCATAAAACTAATAGAACATGTAGCAGGGTGGCACCGTTTGTGAGCTTATGGTTAATCAAAAAGTGGATGCTTCAAGTCCACCCATAGGTTTCTCAGAAGAAACAGCTGGGAAGCCACTGACAACCCTGTGGAGCACAGCATTAGGCTGACACACATGCCATGAGTTCGAATGGCAGCGGGTGTGGTTGGTCTCTATAGGACAAGTTGATGGAACTATTTGGTTCCTGCTTGCAATTAGGTACTTATTTGTTGTCTAGCTTTTTGTTAAAACCTAAGGGAGTCAAGAAACAGAATACATTTATTGTGAGATATATTTACCATTCCACTTGGGAGGCATCAATCAGACAGATGCTCCAAAGAGCTAACAGTGTAAGAGGGCAGCATTGGTCATTTGTTGGTCTTTGGTAGGATTACAGCATTTGTTTGTCAAGAATCACCTGTGAGCTTTGAGCCTCCAAGTGATCAGTTCTTACCATTATAAAGTTTCAGGATCAGGAGAGGGATTCCTAGTCCTCATGTTAATTTTTCAAAAATAGCATCAAAGCACATGCAGAGTTTGGAGTCCCTTTGTTTTAGAAACAGAATCATTGAGGACATGGCACTTATTAAAGGACAGCTGGGAATGGAACCATCAAGGAATTGTGCTTTAGGCGAGTGCTCTGTTCCTTATGGTGATGAGAGGATCTCTTCTAGTTAGCCTAGCAAAGCCCATTTTAGGAATTTGTGGTGTGCGCATTTGTAATAAGTTTTGTATGAGACTTGATTTTCTAATAAGCCCATAGGAAGTTATAGAGTTATAGAGTAATTAACTCCACCTACTTTAACCTTTCAGTCATAAATACAGTCAACAATCAACCTAAGCGTTTTAGGCTATCTAACTGGTTTCGGGACGGTTTTCAGGACGCCTGCTTTCCTTTATGAATGCACTTTCTCAGGTGGCTTCAGTGTCAGCAAGACTCCTTAGCTGGAATAGACACACCTTTTTAAAAGGTGAGTGAGCCAGAATGCTAACACAAACAAGAAACATTGTAGGCCAAAGCCTGGCTAGAAAGTTTTTTTGAAAACAAGGGCAGCCTGTACCTTGCATAGCAGCCAACTCTCTCAAATGGAGAAGTCAAAAACAGGTGCCCAGCTCAGAGATGGTGACCAGCTGTGCCACGGTGATTGTGTGTCCTTCTCCACATTCTGGCAGTAATCTAGGGGTGGTATTCAACTAATATAACAACCAGTTCACTGTCCTAATGAACGTCTTAAGTCCAAAAAAGAATTATGTACCGAAAGGTAGTTTATTATTTCATACAGTTAATACTTAAATAAGAACAATTAAAGAGGTACACAAAACTAGATTATAAGAAAGAGTTTTAACATATTAATGAAAAATATTAAATAAGACCGGACCAAAAAAATAATAAAACTGTTATTTGAGATATTTCCATATTGCTATTTGACCAGTTTCCTCACTTGTCTTAGCTTTTGTTCGAGCCTCATCAGATGTGTGCTTTATCATGACCCATCATTTCACTGTGGGAGTACAATCCCATTCATTTAGAAGTAGGCCGAGAAAACATGGAGAAGATGGCATCCAGGTAGATTTACCCGCCCGGAGCTCCTGCTGCCAGACCAGAAAATTAAGAGGTAAGGTGAAGGAGACTGGGAGGTCGAGTCCTCAAATTAGAATCAGGTTACTTAGGTCTGTCCCAACCCCCGCTTTTTTTAAATTTTCATTCACAAAATGAACAGAATGCACTGAAACACTCTAGGTTCTTTGTGCTGGGCTCGTGGGCTCCGGACTAAGCCTCTTCCAGCGCCCTAGTCCTGCAGTAAGTAGCAATTACCCCAGGATGACGTCCAAAATCCCAAACCCGAAAGAACCTCTGAAAGCTAGTCACAAGACCCCACACCAGAGCTCCCCACGCTGTTAGCGACCTTGCCCTCATAGCCTAGGGGTCAGGGTCAGCGTGGGTAGCCGTAGATTTGGAGCAATTGAAAAGACATCAGGAAATTTACCTGAGTCAGATCACCGTGGAGCAGAGCATAAGTGGACAGCCATAGCCCAGGGAGCGAATTCAGTTCTAGCTGGCCAAGAAGAAAACAACCTCTATGATAAGCTATATCTCCTCCCCTGGGGGTCAGCGTGACAGCCCCAAAATCAGGACACCCCACAAGCCCAATATAAACAAGAGAAAAATTATTTACTCAGTAAAAACTGGAAATCCCAATCTCATTGTTTAACTCCAAGACAAACTTGCAGAACAGGTCCTTTAACATGCATTAGCATAATAAGGTAGCAGGAGCTAAGGAATGCCAGAAGTTAACTACAGAGCCCAGAGGATTTCAACATAACAAAGAGCCTCTGGAACAAGCTTCAGTTTCAGAATAATTTCACTGAACACCAATGCAGAGTCCATACATAGGCAGGAGGCCAATTTAATTTAATTCAATTCCAGTTGGCAGGAGAAAAAACAAAACAAAATGCTGAGCTGCTGGGACATCAGTGGTCTTGGCACAAGCCAGGGCAAATCCACAAGTCAAACTGGGGGAGCTCCTGGGGGGTCACCCTCAGTGATCCTACACGCACTTGGGGAAGTCCTGCTGGTCCTTAGTGTGGCTGGGGGTTCCCCTGCCTATCCTGCAGTCCTACACAGAGCTGAGGGAACTTCCCCCCCACCTGCTACAGTGCTGCATATGGCACAAGACAGCTATAAGAGTGATCTCCAGTGCTCAACACCACTGCGGGAACAACTTCCTGGCCTCTGCTGTGATCTTGCCTACGAGGGTAATTCCGCCCAGCATCTATGGGACCCTACACCAAGCGGGGACACCATCCTGCCACCTTGAGACAGGGTTGGAACTCCTCCCGCCCCACAGTCAGGCAATCAGGGCTCAGCTATCTCCTTACTTTTTATTCTTTTTATTCTCTCGTTGTTCTCTCTCCCTTCTCTTCTAATAGTCGATCTCGGCAGGCCCAGTTTTGTTTGGTTTTTTTCTCTTTTTCTTTCTTTTTCCACTTCTCTCCCACTCTTTCCTTTCACACGCCAATGCTGGCTTCCAGGCTGCTACCCTCCACTTAGGGAAACTCAGCCCAAACTCCAGAGGGAACTCCAGCCTGCTCTCTGTGGGAAAGCTTCATAACACAAAGGCAGCTGCAACAGCCCTCTATAGCACTCCATGCTTCTGAGACAACCTCCATCTGGTCTCTACGGTGATCTTGCTGACTAGGGCAATTCCACCCAGCACGAGTGTAACCCGGCACCAAAAGGGTACACCAACCCACCACCTTGGGGCAGGGTTTAAAGCCCTCCAGCCCCACGTTCAGGGATCAGTTATCTCTTTATTCTTCATTTTTTCCTCTCTCTTTCTTCTCTCTCCCACCACAGTCAGTCTCAGCAAGCACAGATGTGGTTTTTCTCCCCTTCTTTCTCTTTCTTTCTTCTCTCTCTCTCTATTTTTTCTTCTTCTTTTTTATTATTCTTTTCTGTTTATCTCCTCTCCCTTTCTTTCCTTCCTTATGCTACTGCTGGTTTCAAGACCCCTACCCTCTGCCTAGGGGAATTCTGTCCACCCAGCAGGGAGAGCTCCAGCTTGTCCCCTGTGGCAGTGCTGCTGCGACATGAGGCAATGCTACACATGGCATAGCACAGGGCTCAGCTATCTCTTTATCTCTCTTTTTTCTTTCTTTTCTTCTTCTTTCACTTTTTATTCTTCGTTCCGCTCCTTCTATCTCTTCTCTCTTTCCTGCCACAGTCTCAGCAGATTCTGGAGTCTGTTTGTTTTTGTTTTTGTTTTTATTTTGTTTTGTTTTGCTGTTTTCTTTTTTTGTCTCTTTGTTTTTGTTTTCTCTTTGCTTTGTGAGTGTTAGTTTGTTTGTTTTGTTTTTTAATTTTTCCTCTTGTCATTGTTTCTTCCTCTATTTTTCTTCTCTTCTCCCTCTCTTTCCTTTCACAAGCCACTACCAGCCTCCAGGCCAGTCCCCTCTGTCAAGAGCAACTCTGATGGCCCAGTTGGGGGAGATCCCACTCCCACTTATTGGCTTTACACACAGCTGCACGCCCTCCCTATACCCCAAACAGCTAGAAGATCTCTCCTTCAAACAGCTAGGGAAACTCCCGCATACGCCCTAAGGCCCTACAAGTGACTGGGGTAACTCCTGCCCACCATTTGTGGTGTTCCATGCTGCTGCAGGAACATCCACCCAACATCCATAGCAATCTCTCCAACCAGCATAATTCCACCTGCCATCCACGGTATTCTAAACCAAGGAAAGTATACAGTCTCAATGAAAAAGCAGGAAAAACAGGAAACAGTGCCAGAAGAAGCGATGAACCTAATGACGTGCATAGAAGGAGCAGACATTGACCTGCCACAGAAAGAAATCTTCAAAATGCTATTTGGAGTCATGAAGGATATGAGGGAAGCAATACAGAAAAAGCATGAAATGATAGAAGAGATAAAGGCAATGCACCACAGGGAAATACAAGACCTGAGGGATGAAATAACAAAATCCAGTAACAAATTAACAGACTTTGCCAACAAACTTGAGAAGCCAGAGAATCATACCAGTGACCTAGAGGATAACCAGGCAGATTTCAACAAATGGGAAAGGCAGTCAAATAAGACAATCAGAGAAGCTGAAGAAAACCTGAGAGCCATGTCTAATGCTATGAAGAGGAACAGTATTAGAATAATTGGCTACTGGAACAAGACACAGTAAAGATATCAACAGATAGAACACCTGTGTGCATTGAAAGATTTCACCCAGAGATTAATAAGAGAGCCCACAGACTGGGAAAACATCTTTAGCAATGACACATCAGAAAAAGGCCTTATTGCTAAAATCTATAATACTTTGCAAGCTTACAATAAGAAAAAAAACTAACTTCCCACTAAGGAAGTGGGCAAAGGACCTGAACAGAAATTTCAGAGGGGCAGAAATCTGAATGGCCAATAGACATATGAGAAAATGTTCCCGATCATTAGCCATAAGAGAAATGGTAATTAAAACAACTATGAGATACCACCTAACACTCTCAAAGATAGCCCAATTCAAAAAATCACAAATTAACAAGTGTTGGAGGGGCTGTGGGGTGATAGGAACTTCCGTGCACTGCTGGTGGACCTGTAGGTATGTATAGCTATTATGGAAATCAATTTGGCGATATCTAAAACCGATGGAAATTGAGCTACCATACCACCCAGAAAATCCCCCTACTGAGCATATACCCAGAAGAGGCAAGAAACAAACCACGGCCAGACATCTGTGCTCCACTGTTCATTGAGGCACAGTTCACAATTGCAAGGAGTTAGAAACAACCCAAACTTCCCTCAACAGACTAATGGATCAAAAATCTGTGGAACATACATACAATGGAGCACTATTCATCCTGAAAAAGCAGTGATGAATGCATGAAACCCATTGCCACATGGGAAGAACTTGAGGAAATTACTGCTAAGCAAAGTAAGCCAAACACAAAAGGACAAGTACAACATGAATCCACAGAGGTAAGATTTTTTTAAATGTAGCATAGGGGAAAAGGTACTCTATACATACATTTGTGGGGTGAGGTCCAGCTACTGTGGCAGGGGGCAAACCCAATCAAGAGATACATATGGCAGCCATATAGAAGGAGGAAGGAAAGAGGGGGAAAAAGACATGTGTAGTGGGGGAGCAGGGTACTAACCCACCCAAGGGGAGGTTATTGTTTATGTCACCACAGGAGAGGGAGAGAGAGACCAGGCTTCAGCCTGATGTGACAAGACATGAACCAACCTACTGGCGTGTACCAGGGACCAATAGAGAGGTCTGCGTAGCCAGCCCCAATACCAAGTATGTGGACACCCCCCACCACCCCCAGAAGAATGCACTTCACAGGACAGCACTGGGGCTACAGTTTGGGGATAGAGGCACCTATGAGTAGAGCACAGGGGAGAAATGAGAAGGGATGGAGAGGGAGGGGAGGACATCCTGGCCCACCCAGCCCTGAGAACCATATTCCTACTCGGAGCAGATGCACAGAGAGGACAATAAAGCTGGCCTTACCATGAGATATGGCATTCCTCACTAAACCATAGTGCTGCAGGGGATAGCACTGTTGACACAGTGCAGGAATTGTGCACAATCTGACCCCATTACACTGGGGCAAAACACTAAGGGCATGCAACAGTGCAGCAAGGGGAGCAAAGTCATAAAATCCCCAGGGAATACCAAAAATAGACTTTGGAGACAAGAGTGTGACATCCCATCAGACTAGACTGGAAAACACCATAAATGCCAACAAAGAGACCGTGAACTATTTATAGGCTTTTCCATTTTTGTCAGTGGCTTTCTTTTTGTTGTTGTTTTGGTTTTGGTTTTGTTGTTGTTGTTTTGTTGGTCTTGACTTCCTTTGTTGTTTTGCTTGGCTTTGCCTGGTTTTTGCACTTATTAATATCTCTGCATGTCTATCTAGATAAGATAGGCAGGATAAACAATCCAGAGGAGAAAACAAGAGGACCAATGGTTCTGGGAGAACACAGGAGACGGGGAGGCAGGGGAAAAAAGAAGGTGGTGTCAACCAACCCAGGGACAAGGGAACAGCAAGTGAACTAAAATCAATGGAGAGAATAGTGTAGGATGCCTACTGGGACTTTTTTCTCTATGTGTTATATGTTTACTAAAATAACAAAAGTAAGAGAATAAAACTGCAGTATTTAATCAAAAGTATAACACGTTTTATGAAATAAGAAAATACTAAAAGCATAGTTCCATCTAAATTTGCGTACCTGTGGACAGAAATAACAATACTACACAGGCTTGGAATACACTGTTGCACAGATAAACTTTTTTTAAAAAGCAAATAATGTAAATTTGCATGTTGAGAATCCCGATTACAAGAGCCATTTTAACAACTGGTTTGCTAAATTCAGCAAAAAAATTAGGTATCCATTCTATGCAACCAGTGTGAACCGGCTAAACTTCCCCACTGCAAGAATCTGATGTCACACATCAGGTTTCTCCCATTCCAGGCCTTCAACCCATAATCTTTCCCATTCATGTTAGCATTCCAGGTCACCCATATTTTAAAATCCAGTCTATTCAAGTTTTGTTTTGTCGGCCATGACTCAACTAGTTGAGAGTTCTGCTTTCCTCTGATTTTCTCTTTAAAGGTCTAAGAGTTTCAAAGCTTTGCTAAAGGATGCTGTTGACACAGTGTTGCTTTTATAGCACAGGAAGATAGGTGATCCTATTACTTGGATCCACAATCAATGCCCATGGAAGAAGCAGTAAAGATATCAAAAAATATATTGTATTAGGTTAATCTGTTGCAAAAGACCTCTTCAGAATATTGTAAAGCAAGGATGTTATTTTCTCCATTGCCTCAGACGGCATGTGAAAGTTGGGCATTGGATAAGGAAGAATAGAGGAATTTGAATTGTGGGATTGGAGAAGGCTGTTGAAAGTACCATGGACTGCTAAAAGGACAAATTAATATCTGTTGGAAGAAGTACTGCCCGAGTGATCCTTAGAGGCGAGGATGACTAAAATGTTTGGGAGGCTTCACCTTACATACTTTGGACATATTGTCAGGGGAGACCAGTCCCTGAGAAAGACATCATGTTTGGTAAAGTGGAAGAACAGAGAAAAAGAAGAGAGCCCTCAATGAGATGGATTGACACATTGGCTGCACCTACCCGTTGCAGGCATGGGAACAATTATGAGGACGGCACAGGACTATGTAGTGTTTCGTTCTATTGTGCATGAGGTCACTACAGGTCAGAGTTAACTTGATGGGACCTAACAACAACAACAATTACATAAACCACTAAAGCACAGAGAACCATCAGTCCATAGCCCAATAAAGCTAGAGCTAGAGTTGACAGCTATTTTTATGAGGCATGCTGGGTAAAAACTTGAATTTTGGAACCAGACTACCTGAGTTTAAATGCAAGTATGGCCAAGTGTGGTTGTGAACAAGTACTTATGCACCTCGTACCTTATCTTACTCCCTGTCTGTAGAGCAAAGATAACATGAGCACTTACTTAAAGCATTGTGTTAAGGATAACAGTTGATAAATGATAACAGCTCCTGGAACATAGTAAATAGTCATTAGATACCCACTGTGATTATAACGATAATAGTTGGTATTATTATTGTTAGTGATTCATTGTAACCCCTCTTCAGCCTTGTTCAACTCTTCTCTCACTTTATAGTCTCTTAAATTCAAAGCTGGAACAAGAGAAGGGGGAAAAGTCATCAGATTTAAAAGTCATTAGTCATTCCTTGAGTCAAGAGACCCAAGGAATATAGGAGGAATTACTGAAGGAACTTTATTCCAAGATCAAGTGTGAACATTTCTTTTTATCGGTATTACGAGAGAATGTTAAGGCTGCAATTGGTGACAGGTTCCTGTGCTGCCGGACTTGGAAGCACCGTCCCTCTGCACTGGAGAACCATGGGATCTGCTAGGCTCCCGTAGGAGGGCCGTGCCCAAGGAGAAATCGCTACATTTGTAAAGGACACATGACCTTGCTGGAATGATTTCATCCACGTCTACAGTGTGATGATGCGAGTGGACATGACTGAAAGGTTTGTGCAGCCCAGTTCTCAGAAGCAAAGCCTAGAGACAGGTGTCGTGGTGACCACAAAATCGCCCTGCTGTGTCACAGCACACTGATCTACGCCTTAAACTCTCCCCTGGGTGTGAGGTGCCTTGAAGGGATTTCAGATCAGTGGTTTCCAGGTGTTTTATAAAAGATGGCTGTTTCCAAAAACAAAAAATCTGATAGGGAACCCAAATATGCAAATAAAAGTGGAACTGAGTTGAAAATTATAAAGGTGGCAACCCTCTCTTCCCTGACACCCCAATTAGCATTTGCCCTTGAGCCCTTCAAGGACTTTCCTGGGCTCCATGAAGCCATACAGAACCCCACATGACACTATGGAATTAGTGCCTGGGCTGTTAACTGCAAGGCTAGGAGTTAACCCCCACCATCCGTTCTGCAGGAGGAAAATAAGACTATCTGCTCCTGTAAAGATTTACAGTCTCAGAAACCCTATATAGGGTTGCCGTGAACTGGAATAAACTTAATGGTAGTAGGCTTGGGATGGAAGGTTATGAATTTACATGTGGTCACATGAAACCTTCCCTGCGTCACCCCAGCCCCACAAACTCAGATATTAACTTGGAAAACAATGGAGAAAGGTAGGCAGTAATATGGTACTGAAATAGATAATGCTGAACATCTAACCTGAAAAGATGTATGAATCACAACTTTCCTTAGTTCATATAAATACTTCTGCCCCCACTATCATGATCCCAATTCTACTTTACAAATCCAGCTAGACGAGAGGACGTACACTGGTACAGATAGGAACCGGCAACACGGGGAATCTAGGACAGACGAACCCCACAGGACCAGTGGTGAGAATGGCGATGCTGGGAGGGTAGAAGGAAGGTGGGGGACAAAGAGGGAACAGATTACAGGGATCTACATATGGCCTCCTCCATGGGGGATGGATGGTGGAGAAGTGGGTGAGGGGAGACATCAGACAGTGTAAGACATGACAAAATAATAATAATCTATAAATTATCAAGGGTTCATGGGGGAGACAGGAGCAGGGAGGGAGGGGGAAAATGAGGAGTGGATACCAGGGGCTCAAGTAGAAAGCAAATGTTTTGAGAACAATGAGGGAAACAAATGTACAAATGTGATTGACACAATGGATATATGTATGGATTGTGATAAGAGCTGTACGAGCCCCCAATAAAATGATTTAATTTTAAAAAAAGAAGGGGAAAAAAGATGAATGAATCCTGACCTGAAAGGACTTTTCTCAACTACTGAATCAGACTAAGTTCTAACTGCATTAGACTAATACTGTTCATTATTTTCCCTGTAACCTTGGTAAGAGGGTGCACCTGAGAAACAAATCAACGCCATGAAATGTTTTTAAGAGACTACACTTTTCTCTGGTTAAAGAATAGTTGCAGCCCCGTGTGCTTTCTAGCTGTTCTTTTTCACTCTGGAACAACTCTTACCTCCCTAGTTGTAGAAACAAAAATGTTTCCAGACTTCGGATTCTTAGGGTCAAAATCCACCTACCCGTCCATACAGTGAGAGCTTCATTCTAAACTCACCTCTTCGAAAGGATTCCCTGCAGTGACAGAAGAAATCTAAGAGGCACATCCAACCAAAGACACCCTTTGATTAAAACCCTACCATTCATTTGTACAGCCATGCCATCAACCTTCGTGAGCACCTGCTCCTTTCAAGAGCGTCCATAGTGCACAGTCTTCAGACTTCTGACTCCTGTCACGATCTGACTCTGCCTCATTTGACACCTTGACCTCCTGCATCTCTCCACCACCCCTGCCACAATAAAGTCCAGGAAGATTTACAAATACTCAGGATGTTGAAAAGACCCTCAAAACGAAACATAACAACAACTCTCACTGCCATCCTGTCCATTCCGACTCATAGTAACCCTGTAGGACAGAGTACAAGCGCCCTCAGGGGTTTCGAAGACTGGAGCCCTTTAGAGGAGTAAATAGCTTCATCTTTCTCCTATGAAAGGACTGGTTGTTTCAAACTTCGGAGCTTGTGGTTCGCCCAACACATTTCCACCGTACCACCAGGACTCCCACTTTTGATGTCCCTGAGTGGTACAAAAGGTTAATTCACTTAGCTGCTAATGAAAAGGTAGTCGGTTTACATTTACTCACAGGCACGTTGGAAGCAAGACCTACCAATCTGTTTCTGAAAGATCTCAGCCATTGGAAACTAGCTCTCTTCTGACCAACGGAGGGTCTCATGCGTCCAGGTTGCCTCAACAGCTCCAGGTTTGGGTTTTTGTTTGTGCTGCTGCTGTTGTTTGGAGTCTTTGTACATAACTTACCTCTCTCTGGTATGTCTTTTTTTCTTTTCTTTTCTCTTCTCTGGGTGTTTTTTTTTTTTTTTTTGTTTGTTTGTTTGTTTGTTTGTTTGTTTTTCAAACCAGCCTACAAAGCCTTTTCCATGTGAAGATTCATGGTATACAGTTAACAGGAGAAACAAAAACAATTTCTTCCCTGCCAATATATTCTGGACACACTCCTTGCTGTTCCCATTCCATACGATTGTCATTGCAGATCTGCTTAGCTGTCTTTCCCTAGAGGTTGAAACTAATTGAGTGTCTCTGTGTTGGGCACCTACCAGGTCTGCTAACAGATGGACTTTCATAAGCTAATATTTTCTCGCTCTTGTTCAAATTCTACCTGTTGAGGGCTGTGGCAATCACAATAGTGTTAAATGCCATTCCAGAGTCAGAATTCACAAAGAAATAGTCAATAGGAAGAAAGAAACATTAAAATATATTTTTTGTAATGCATTCTTAGAAGAGCAAAATCACAATAGATGTTAGGTGAGAAAATGGGCAATCAACTAATTTCAGGTCTACTGATTTCAGCATGCCTAGAGAAAAATGACCGAGGTGGAAGCTAATGTTGAGCCTGTCTTCACAAGCTTTGTACCAGCCAAGAGCTGTGTAGTAGGCTAACTCTCTCCTGGCTTCTCTAAATTTGTGCCCAGACAAATTGCAAGCATCACACCATCCAGTGGTTCCCTGCAAGTCTGCTTTTAACAGGCTGATTGTTTTTTATAATGCTTCGGGCAATTTCCAGTTGTCAGTAAGGACTAATGCTGTCTCCTTACGGCCTTCACTCTTGGCAGCTCTGTGACCGCTTATTAGTTTTGTCTGTGTGTTCATTTTCTTCTGCTAATTCTAAAACCTTTTCTGTTTCTCCCTCTGCAACCCCTATGCAAAGGTCTGAAGCGCTAATCAGAGAGAGCCCCCCAGCACAATTACAGGTGAAAGTACCAGCTCTTCTCAAGGGCTTCAAAGTTGAACCCCAAAGCCCCATCCCCTACCCAGCTTTCTGCCAAACCAGAGCCCAGCGGAGCCTGCAGTGCTGTAGGACTTAATAAAGCCAGCAACTCTGAGGCCAGAGTCTCCTCTAATCTCCTGTGTTGATATTAAACTAACTTGTCAATTTGTAATCGGGAGTCCCACACTCTGCTTTCCACCTCCTACAGTTGGATGAGGAAGTTAGCTAGTGCCAGCTCTACCTCTCCAAATGTATTTCCAGACAGTCTAACATAGCAAAGGTTTGCAGGCTCTTTCACTCAGAAGCCCTGTGGTGGATAAGGCCCTATAGTCACATAAGCTCTCAGAGAGTACAGTTTACAGCAAAATTATTAAATACATTCCACGGAGGGATTGAAACTCAGAATCACACCTTTGTCGTTAAGCAGGAACAGGGTACTGAAAGCAGAAAAAGCAAGTTAACATTTATATATATCATTAAGCAAGCAACATTGACAGAAGTAAAATTAAAGCATATGTAGGTAAATCTTTCTAGCTCCAGCTTTACAACTAGTCCCTGGATCTTGTCTTTAGGAAAGCCCCCTGATAAAGGAAAAATAAACACGCCTGCCCTGGGAAGAATGCCCTACTAGTCCTCTCTGATCTGGGGAGGAGAAGTTTAAACAAGAATTGTCCTAAGGGCAATTACTGGCCGGCATCCCATTGTGATGATAAAACATCAGTTGCCTTGGGCAGAGCAAAGGCCGGGTCAGAGGGGGAGGGGGGCTTAGGGCGTGAGGGACATTTGTGATGGTTTTACTTAGCCTTTAGATCAATTAAAAAGAGGGACAGAGGGTGACACGAGCTTATCTATTTCACTCAAGAGCCCTTAAAACTGAGTCACGCCAAAAATCTAAACCCACTACTGTGGAGTCAATTCTTCTGTAGGATTCCTGAGGCTGTAAATCTTCATGAAAACAGCCTCATCTCTCTCCCAGAGGGAGGGTGGGTTTGAACAACTCACCACACAGTTAGCAGTCCAATGCTGAGGCAGTGCCATAAAAAGGATATAGACTCAAAGGACTAACAGAGGTGGAACTATTGAATATACTGTAAGTAAGGGTCAGGGAGAGAGAACGTGAGAAGTGAGAAGCGCCCTAAATGGGGAGGAGCCTAAAAGGTATTGAGAGAAGAGGGAATGGGGCTAGTCCCCTGGAAAACAATGGATAGTATGTGCCAACAGGGCTATGAGGGGAGAGCGTGGTGCCTGGAGATGAGGCTGCAAAGGAAGGCTGAGAAAGAATAAAGACTATCTTATAAATGATTGAAGCTGTAAGCAGAAAGACGATGCATCTGTTTTAAAATACGCATAGTCTCCCTACTTGGCTTCCTACCGACGTTTGCTCCTACCGCTCCACCAAAAATGGCTTCTAACTCATCATTGTCCTCCTTTTGCTAAGTCAGTGGTCAGCAGTATTTGGCCTACCTGCTCACTTCATCCTCTTGGAAGTACATCCATCTGCCAGCACTTTCCAGCAGTAGTTATGCTGGGCCGTTAATCTCAAAGTCTATAGTTCAAAGCCACCAGCTGCTCCTCAGGAGAAAGATGAGGCTTTCTCCTCTGATAAAGAGCTACAGTCCCAAAAACTCGCAGGGGCAGCTCTACCCCGACCTGTAGGGTTGCTGTGAGCCAGGATGGGCAGTGAGTTTGGATTGGGTTTTCCTCTCACCTCCCTGCCTGCTCCTGCTCAGGCTCTTGCACATCAATCGGTAAACTTTAGGGCATCACAGGACTCAGTCCCTTCTACAACTCACTTCTAGGTGATCTCATCCAGCCTCACTGTATCAAGCATAATCTTTGTGCCAACTACCTCCAAATGGGTATCTTCCACCTGTACCTTAGCCCTTGACTCCAGCTATATACCGTATAGACCCATGTCTAAGCTGAGTTTTTAAAGCAGTTTTTGTGGTAAAATTAGGTGCCTCAGCTAATATTCGACTTGGCTTATACTCGAGTATATACGGTATAACAAATGATTAATCTGCATCTCCACTTACAAATCTAACACGCACTCACTCACTGAGTTGGTGTTGACTCATAGCGACCCTATAAGACAATGTAGAGCTGCCCCTGTGGGTTCTGAGGCTGTAATTCTTTATGAGAGTAATAACCTCATTTTTTCTCCCAAGGAGCAGCTGGTAGTTTTGAACTACTGACCTTGTAATTCGCAGTTCAATACATAACCACTATACCACCAGGGTTCTTCACATGTCTAACAGGCATTTATGATTTAACTTGTCCTAGATGGAACTTCTCATGTTCCCCCCACCCCAAATCTACTCCTTCCATAATTTTCCTTCCCATAGTAAAAATGACAATCATTTCCCTACTTATTTAAGTTAAATAATCTTACCAGTCTATATTCATTATAACTATATCCCATTGTCAGGTATGCCTACCCCCCAAAATACATTTCATCAATTTTCACTTCTTCCCTTGCAACACCTTGGTCTAGGCTAACACCTCTTGCCTAGATTACTGCAGTAGCTCGGTAACTCTTTCTTGTCTCCTTTTCCCTTTCCACCCGAAGTTCATCCCCAGGACAGCAAGCAAGTTCATTCTTTTCAAATATGTGCCAGTTACATCACTACAGTAGTTGAGACCTTTCGAAGAAACCCCTACCTCACTCAAAGAACCAGTCAAAATCCTACAGTGGTCCACAAAGCATCTCCTGCCTGGTCCCTGATGCTCATCTGACCAGGCCACCTACTCTTTTCTCTCTGTTCTCTCCACTTCAGTCATTCTCACAATCTGGCTCTTCTCCAAGCATTCCAGACCTTCTCCCACCTCAGCACCTTGTACACCACGTTCTCTTTCCTTGGACATCCTTTCCTCGGATTTCCATAGCACCTCAGGCCTCTTCTTAAATACCTCCTTCTCAATAAGACCTGTCTTGGAAATTCCAGTCTAAGCTGCACCCTACAGGCCAGGTCCACCTTCCCCTTTGCCCTTCTCCCTCCACAGTTCATATTGTTCTCAACCGTGACACGTGTTTTCCTTTGACTTTCTTTACCGTAGAGCAGGGGTGTCAAACTCAATGAAAACGTGGGCCATTTGGTGCAACAGGCAAGATTCACGTGGGCTACATCACATTTACAAATTTTGTTAAATTTATATTTTGAAGTGAGGAGTCAGGAATAGACATAGGATAATTAAAACACTATATAATTGCTTTTATTTAAACATTTATTTTATTTAATGTACTTATAAAACTAAAATTATTATTGTACCCCAAACTTGCCAGCACGTTCCTCCTACTAGTTTTCACTTACCTCTGATGTGACCAGAAAATATAACAAAGTAACTAATAAAAAACACAAAATGTTGGATAGCTGACAAACGTGATGCACAATCGTAATGGCTTCCCTGTAAGAATGTTAACTAGCTCTGCCGCTAGGTATGATTCATAACAGCACAACCCAGAGTGCTCTTTCTAACCTTTTCGCTAGTGGGATCTGTTTACATGACGTGACACTGAGAGTGGCAGACATATCACTTCCAAACATCGCTGGAACTGAGTCAGCGCGTTCATACACATCCACAGGCCCCCAGGAAAGGCACTGGGCCCGGTGTATACTCGTCTTTAGTAGTTAAAGGGTTAATGAGGGAATTGTGTGAACAGCATTGCCTCGATCTCCCCTAAGTGCTTTTTCTTCATAACAATTTTCTCCGCGGGCCGCCGGTTTGACACCCCTGCCACACAGTTTCCTTGATCAAACTATAAGCTAGATGAGAGTGAAATTTTCTTCTGTTTTATTTACTGTTGAGTCTGCAGCAACTAAAAGAGTGGCTAGTATCTAGCATGCTTTCAGCTGTGAATGAGTGAATGCACTGTAGGAAAGGAATTAAAGAAAGGAAGGTACACTGAGACACAGAGGTGCCCAAAGAAGGAGACCGCAGAGCTCCAAGCAAGCCGAAACAGTGTCCTGAACCAAAATAATGATAGACAGGTGAGAGACATAGTGGGAAGTATTCCCAAATTTAATTGCCCATAGGATCCTTTTGGGAGGAAGTGTCTCAAAGGCCTATAACCCCATAGAAATTATTTGGGGAAACCCAAGCTGAGATGATATCTAAGATATTCTCCTGGCACTAAAATGTGATGAGTCGGAATGAAAACCACAGATGGCCCGTGATAATTAGGCCATGTGGTCTCTCAGTTACATATAGTCCTGATTATAGAAACCCATATGCGATGTTGGCATCTGACCTGCAAGACGAGGACTAAAAGTACTATATCAGTTAGAATACTTTCAATCTCAAGCACAGACAATCAGACTAGCGAGGACACAGAGAATCAGACTAACAAAGATAAAGACATCAAACTGTCTCAAATAACAAGAAATCATGGACTAGGAAGTCCAATTTAGGTGACAGTGACCAAAATCAGTTCTACAACCTCTTCTCTTATTCATTTTTTTTTT
>NW_022103897.1:913517-925496 GCF_000313985.2 Echinops telfairi | reverse complement strand
AGTGACCTGCCTTGCTCTTTGCTGCCTGTGCCCGGATAGCCTGAATTGCTCTACAGAGGATTACCCATTGGCCCTCAAGACTTGAAGGACTGCCAACATCTCACAGCTGTCTCATGGAAGTGAGTTGCACTGAGTCATTTGTTCTGCTTTATAATTTAATTAACTGTTTATTTTTTATGTTATATATCTATCTATCTGTATAAATACTTATAAAACTATTAGCATTCTGGTTTTGTTTGTCTAGAGAACCCTGTCTAACACAACCTGTTTACCATATAAGTGAACCCTGTGGAAAAGCTTGCTTGATTTTTGCTAGGTTTGGAACCTACAAATGGCCCACTGATCTCTGGCCCTTTGGCTTGACCTAACAGCCATATGACCTGACAGTCCTGGGAGTGCCCAACAGCCTGCCATCTGACCTGTTGACCTTGGTTCATTTGTCTCTGCAGCTATGCAGGTCAGAAGTCTCCAGCCTAAAATCTGACCCAAAGACTTGGAACTTGCCCTGATTTTAACTTGCCTGCTTCTACAGTGATGTGAACCATTTTCTTAATGTAGATTTCTCTCAAAACCCAGCCTAAGACAAACACCAACTGTCTCTCCCACAGCACTCTCCACTTCTCTGCCAGGTTTGATAATTCACCACAATAGCCACACAAAACTCTTAGCCCATATTTCAGATTATGGGTGTGTTAGTCGCGTTGACTCAAGAAACATTCATAGACACTCAAATGTGTGTAAGAGGGAACTTTATATCAAAGAACAATTGTATATTGAGAAAACACCCCAGCCCTGTCCATATCAAGTCCATTAGTCCAATAGTCTGATACTAGTCTATAAATTGCTCTTCAGACTCACACAAAATATGCAATGATGCTGAATGCAGGAAGATCATAGGCCAGTGGGTGGAACGTCTTGTGGATATTCAGTGGCAGTGGAAACAGAATCTGAGTGCTGGCATGGGTCTCCACATGGCTCCATCAGTGTAGCTCCATGTGGCTTGTCAGCAGTAATGTTGAGTGTTTATCTGGCCTCCAGTGAGCTATTTATCTCCTTTGCACCTCCAAATGAGGTCATCAAGCTGTGACTTGATGGACAGGCTAGACTCCATCCCTTCATAAACTGACAGATTATGTAACTGCCACAATGGGGTTTATTAGGGAAGTTAACAGATTACAATTCAGATGAGAAATGCTTAGGATACAGTTCTTTAGTCGGGACAGCCTTTTATCCGTCATGCCTCTAAAGTGCACCTCTTCCCCAGATCCTCAGCCTCTCGGTCACATGGACTTTTGAGCTCTGCCCTGCTCAGGCAATATTGAAGAACCCTTCTGGTTATGTCCATAAGTGCCCAAAGGGCACTGTGCTCTGCCATGAGTTTCAGGTCTCACTCGGTGGGTCAGCAAACCTAACTTCCACAATTAAGTGCCTAGAGGCAACTGATTCCACGAGGAAATCTCCTGCCCAAAGACAGTCAGCTTTCTCATCCCTCGGCCGTGATGCCCACTGTTCTGTCTCAAGTTTTTGGTGCTGCTGCCACTTCACCACCACTTCTCGGCCATATTTTGCTGTCCCTGGAGTCACGCCTCTGTTTTCTAGATCAAGGAGGTTCAACATGAAAAGATCTGGGGTTCAGGGGCCATGCCCCGCTCCTGACTTTTCTTTCTTGTTGTTAGGGATATTTGCCTTTCCACCCACAACCCTCTGCCTCTTTTTATTCTGAAATGACTCGTTTTATGCACAGTCGAATGGCAAACTTGACCAATTCCCAGGTTGGAGTGTTTAGGATCACAAGTGTTTACAAACACAATCCTGTTAAACAATCACTCACAGCCAATCACGTAATCCTATCAGCATTCTCCCCCACCTTCTGTTCCAGGTATGGAAGTACACCCAGCATGCACGATCCTACCCAGTTAGTGGGGGTTACAGGGACTAAGTCTAGAAGAACCATATCAAATGATTTAAAAATCACTCCAGATCTCCACCCCTACCCAAATAAAGGTTCTATTAGCTGGAAAGAAGTGGGAATAAAGGCAATTGCATAGAAAAAATAATTCCCTGGAAATTGCAAGTAGCTACGCATTTGGCTACTAATCAAAAGGTTAGTAGTTTGAATCCACTCATCGGCACCTTGGAAGAAAAGCCTAGTGATCTGTTTTTGAAAAATCACTCACTGAGAACTCTATGGAGCACAGTTCTCCATGGACACTTGGATTCAATGTGAGCTGGAATCAACTCGAAGGCAGCTAGTGTGGTTTCCGTTTGGGTCATGGACAAAAAACCTTCTGCCACAGCTATCAGTGGTTTTGTCTGACCATTTTAACAGCTACTCTCATGCCTGTTGCACCCTGATGGTACCTGGGATGCACATCACCTGCCAACATTGTCTAACTGGCAGTGGCAGCCTATAAAACTGTGAGGGTAAATGCCTGTAAAGGAGGCACTTGCAAGATCAGAGGAAAGAAGGTCCATGCACTACACTAACACTGGAATGGCAGAGGACAGAAGCAAGAAACACAAACACCTGTGTTGCTGATTCTTCTTTTCCCCCTAACTAGCTAGTTCTTGGACTGTGACATGTATACATGAATGCATCCTTATCTGATAGAAATCCGTATTTGCTTCCTAAGACCGCCATGGCAAATTACCATAAAACGGGTGGCAGGAAAAAACAGATATTTAGCTTCACAGTTCTGGAGGCTAGAAGTGTGAATTCAGGCTATCAGTGGGACCATACTCCCTCCAAAGGCTCTATGAAAGAGTCCTTTCTTGTCTCTCCCAGTTCCTGGTATCCCTGTGTGGCCCTTAGCCCTTGGCAGCATAATTCCAATCTTGTCGCTCTTCTTTACATGACTGCTTTCTTCTCTGAATCTGAGTCTCTTCAGTTTTTATAAGGAGATTAGATTCGGGTTCCCTGTATTCCCTTATGACCTCGTGATAACTTAATGAATTAATCTTGCAAGGCCCTATTTCTAAACAGGGTCATATTTATGGGTATTGGGAGTTGGAGTTTGAACATAACTTTGTGGGGCACATAATTCAATCCATAACAACTGCTATGACTACTTCTGTCTCTCTGCTGCCTGAATGCCATCTTCTCACGTTGAAAAGAAAAGAAATGAATCTCTGGAGAGGTATAAGCAGGGAGAATCCCACATTCATCCTGATATCTGATTGAAGCACAAGTAAAACAAGACTTCAGCTGTCCTTACTAGGTTCTAAATATGATGAACTATACTCTACACACAACCCTTCAATAAGAACTTGAGATATATCGATTTGAGAACTTTGTATCTGAAAAATTGTCTCAACCTCACAGCGCCAATATTTCTCCACCACCTTTAGTATCTGTTTTTACAAACCATTTTTCAAAAGCGTGACTAGCAATAAGTCTAAAGCATTCTATTTTCACACCCAAGCCATTTAATGTAAAAATTTCCTGTCCATGGACTATTGGAGTCCAAGAAAAACGTTCCATTCATTGAAAGACCTGCATTGCAAAGCCTTTCTCCACTAGAGCCCTGGCTTCGTGACAGCCACCATTTTTGCTGAGCTTGTTATGCAATAAGTAGCCCCATCAGCTAACCAATGCCGGGTGCATCAAAAGCAGTCGGTAAATATTTCTTGGAATCATGTCATCGGACAAATGCCCTTCTTGTGTTATATGATACAGCCTGCGTCACTTTCACCTTGGGGATTAAGATCTGGATTAAGATCTTTCAAAATCAATGGTGTGCCCTGGATGAGAAATAAGCAAGTATAGGAAGCCACTCTCAAGAGACTTGGCAAACCGGGGAACTAGCTCTTTGTGGCAGCTCTCCTTATACGGAGTTGTGTCATGCTAGGAATTCACCTAACATCATTAATAACAGCAAACATTTATCTAAGTGCCAGGGCCTATTCCTAGTTACGTCGTGTACATTACCCAGTAATCAGTAGCCTTCAAGTCCGTTCCAACTCATGGAGACCGTGTGTGTGTGTCAGTAAAGAACGGCACCCCATAGGATGTTGTATTTGTGTGTGTGTTTCCACAAATTGTGCCGGGACATTGGCTGCTGCGTGGCAATGCTCTCCCCAATTCTACCCAGGGTTCCCTGCTTCTATTTGTCCAGTTTCCCTGCATTCTCATCTTTGATTTGGGGCAAAATCGTTGTGGTTGTCCTTTGGGTCTCTGATAATTGACTGTTCTAAGGAGTGCATCACTTCAGGGCTTTACTGCTTATTTTACAGGCCAGTCTATTATATGGTTGAGTGGTGACTCTCAGGAGAGCGTTCAGTGCCATGTCAGATGTGTGACTTACAATAATAGTCTTGAATCCCTTTGGTTTCTATCAGACCAGTAAATCTGGTCTTTTTAGAAATTTGGATTTTGTTATACACTTTTCTCCTAATCTACCCTGGACATTCTATTGTGTCCCTGGTCATAATGATCAGTAGTGACAATCAGGCACCATCAAGTTCTCTGGTTTCACCCTAGAGAAAGCTGTGATTCATGTGGGCCATTAGCCCTTTGGACTGATTGCTTTCTTGAGTCTTTGGTTTTCCTCGCTCTCTTTTGCTCTGGGTTGGAAGAGACCAATAGTTGTATTTTGGATGGTGCTCACAGCTTTTTGGACTCCAGATTCAACTCATTAAACTAGGCTATAAAACACTGTGTTTATGTACTGTGTTATTGTGGTAGTTACGTAATCTGATATCAATTTGAGACTTTATAGCATTAAGAATGACAGGGTGGAGTCTAGTCTGTCAAACAGATCATAGCTAATGAGGTATTTGTGTGGGCATTGCCTTCTTCTGAGAATTCTGGGAATTCCTGGATTTCCTCCTTGGAAGCAAGAGATAGACTCTCTCTGCCTCTCTCTGTCTCTGTCTCTGTCTCTCTCTCTCTCTCTGTCTCTCTCTCTCTTTCAGCTCACTCCCTTGGAGACTCTCTACTGACAATGCTCACGCCCTGAAAGACGCTCTACTGACAAGACACATGGCATTATGCTGATAGACCCTGTGCCCTGGGAACTGTAGAAACCATGTGGACACCCCTGCCAGCACTGAAATGCTTACAACACCACTGGATCCAAAGACTTTCTACCCACTGGCTTGAGATCCTCCTGCATTTGGCTTCATTGCATGTATTTTGTGAGTCAAAAGAAGACTTTATAGATTGGTATTAGACTTATGAGCCAATATCAGACTTATGGGCTTGAACTTGACTGGATTGGAATGCTTTCTTAATGTACAATTACCCTTTAAATAAAACTCTGTCTTATACACATATGAGTTTCTATGGATTTGTTTCTCTTGTCTACCCAGATTAATAGTTATGCTAGTTGACCTGTATGCCCCTTAAAACTATGGTCATTAATAGTTAACATATAAATATATGTGCATAGATCTATTTTCCTATCATTATATAAATATATTTATATATGTACATGCCTATATTTAGACTTCTATAAATGCACTTTGCCTCCTAATTCTTTCCTCTATTTCCTTTTACTTTCCTCTTGTCCCACTATCAAGTTCAGCCTTCATTTGGGTTTCAGTAATTCCTTTTGGTTACATTGCTCTTGATCAAACCCTACCAGGCATCCTATGCCCTCTTTGCTATTGATTTTAGATCACTTCTTATTCCCTTGTCCCTGGATTGGTTAACACCCACTTGCTTTCCCATGCCTCCCCCTCTACCATCTCCCCTTGAAACCGTCTAGCCCAGAGAATGTACATGATACAGATAAGAGCTGGACACCAGGTAATCCAAGACAGATATACCCCTCAGGGCCAATAATAAGAGTAGTGATACCAGGAGGGTAAGGGTAAGATGCGGAGGAGAAGGGGGGAGCTGATCACAATGATCTACATATAACCCCCTCCCTGGGGGATGGACAATAGAAAAGTGAGTGAAGGGAGACATCAGTTAGTGTAAGACATGAAAAAATAATAACAATTTATAAATTGTCAAGGGTTTTTGAGGGAGGTGGGTGGGGGGGATGGGGGAAAATGAGGAGCTGATATCAAGGGCTCAAGTAGAAAGAAAATATTTTGAAAATTATGATGGCAATAAGTGTAAAAATGTGCTTGACTCAAAGGATATATGTATGGATTGTGATAAAAAGCTGTACAAGCCCCAATAAAAATGATTTTTTTAAATATAAGAAGAAGTCTTAGGCAACAGATTTGCCTAATGCAATATACATCCTTTGATCTTTTGACTGTTGCTTCTATGAACATCGATTGTGGAGCCAAGAGAAACAAAATCCTTGAAAACTTCAACCTCATTCTCCATTTATCATGATGTTACCTATTGGTCCAGCTGTGAGGATTTGGGTCTTCTTTACATTGAGTTGCAATCCATACTGAAGGTTGCAATCCTTGATCTTTATCAACAAGTGACTCAAGTCCTCCTCACTTTCAGCAAGCAGTGTTATGTCGTCTCAATCCTGATGTTGCATTCTTCTTCGGTGACTTCTGTGATGAGTTGCTCAATCTAGTGAAAATGTACAACCCTGACGCACACCTTTCCTGGTTTTAAATCATGCAGTATTCCTTTGTTCTGTTTGCACAACTGCCTCTTGATCCATGAACAAGTTCTATAGGAGCATAATCAAGTGTGCTGGAATTCCCATTCTTGTCAAGTTTATTATGTATGGTCCACACAGTCAAATGCATTTACCATAGTAGTCCTTTATTCTTACATACCTTTCAGTGTCTTTCTATGTCCCAGTCAAATTACACAAACATTCCTCATATTATATATTGCCTTTTCCTTCACCAGAACTAATATGTGTCTATTATCTAGTTTAATTTTCTCCAGGTTCAACTTTAACTTGCATATGAGCAACTGATGGTCTGTTTTACAGTCAGCCATTGATCTTGTTCTGACGAATAATATTGAGTTTCTCCATCATCTCTTTCTATAGATGTAGGAGATTTGATTCAGGAGTATTTCATTTGGTAAGGTCCACATGCATAGTCACTCTTTATGTTGTTGAAAAGGGCATTGGCAATGAATGATTTGTTGGTCATGGAAAATGCCATCACTCAGTCCCTGGCATGGTTTCTATCACCAAGGCCATATTTTCCAGCTACTGGTCTTTCTTTGCTTCCAACTCTTGCTTTCCAATCACCGGGGGTTATCAGTGTATCTTGATTCCATATTTGATCATTTCCAGACTGCAGAATTTGATAAAAAATCTTCAATGTCTTTATCTTTAGCATCAGTGGTTGACTCGTGAACTTTATAAAAGTCATATTAACTGGTCTTCCTTGTCAGCATCTGAATATTATCCACAAAATTTTCCATAGTGGTCGTAAAATTTTATAGTTCCACCAGCAGTGTATAAGAATTTCAATCTCCCCACAACCTTTTTTAGTTTCTGGGGTGTTTTTTTGGGGGGGTTGTCAGCATAACTATTATTGCCAAAGTGAGAAAATATATCATTGTGGTTCTGATAATGTTTTCTGCTCCCTTAAAGAAGTAGGGTCTCTGTCAGTCTATCTAGGGTAACCAGGAGGTAGAATTGACTCAGTGGAAGTGGATTTGATTTTTGGTAATGATTAATGATCTCAAGAAGCCCATTATGCATTGTTAGCCCATTTTTAAAGTGGATTGTCTCCTTGCCCATTTTAAAGTTGGATTGTTTGGTTTTTGGTTGTTGAGCCACTGGAGTTTTCTATTAATTTAGAGAATTGTGTCAGATATGTCCTTGAAAAAATGTAAGTTCCCCAAACTATAGTTTCTGATTTTATTCTTTTAGTAATCTTTTTATAAGCACAAGTATTTAATTTTTAGGACATCACAGTTGTCCTAAACTTATATAATTTCTCTTCAGCAGTTGTACCTTTTTAATTTTATTATTTTATTTATGCCATAGATCAGGGTGTGTAGCTTTGTCTCTATGTTTTCTCCCATAAAATTTCTAGTGTTAGGTTAACATGTTAGACTTTATCTATTTGAGTTAATTTTATGTTTGATGTGAATTGTGGATCTTGCTTCATTTTTCTGCAAATGGATATATAGTTTTGCCAGCATCATTTGTTACAGGCACTGTCTCTTCCTAAATTAATAGATTTTGACCTTTGCTGAAGATCAATTGACCTTAGGTTGATGAATCAGGTCTAAATACTCAATTCAATTCAATTTGCCTGTGTGTCTCTCATTGTACCAGTTATCAAGCTGTTTGGACTACTGTGGCTGGGTAGTAGGTTCTGAGACTAGGAACTGTGAAATCTCCTGACTTTTCATGAGTGATGATTTAGCTAACCAGGATTCCTTCACTTTCCATGTAATGCCTGAGTCATTTTTCCATTTCATTAAAGAATGTTGTTGGAATTTGGATCAGGATCATATCATATACACAGATCACTTTGTGTAGTATTGACATTTTCACAATGTGAAGTCTTCCTATCTATGAGAATGGTACATTTTTCTCTTAAGTAACTCTCTTCTGGTTTCTTATGCCAGTGTTTTCTAATTGTCTCTTTTACAGCCATAGCTAGAGCTACTCATAAGCACTTTAACATTTGTAGGATATTATAAATGGGATCATCCTCCTAGCTTCCTTTTTTGAGTTCTCTCTGAGAGTGTAGAGCAGAGGTAGGGAATGTCTGTATGTGGCTCTTGAAATCATCAACAACATCTAACATCACACACATCACCAAAGAGACATCACATTAGGAGTAAGTTAATTAAATGTTTGACCAGTGTGGCCTGCAAATGATGCCATAAATATCCAAATGGTCTTTGGCCAAAAAAAAAAAAGAAATCCTATCCATGGAGTAGAGGAATCCAACTGATTTTTGCATGTTTATCGTGTACTTTGCCACTTTTCTGAATTCTTCTATTAGTTACAGTAACTTTCTTAAGGGGCCTCTAGGATCTTCTCTGTATAGGATCAGGTCATCTCTCAATAAGTGTAGTTTTACTTCTTCCACACCTATTTGGCTGTCTTTAATGCCTTTTCTTTCTTTCCTTTTTTTCTTCATGGTTATTGTAGTTTATTTAAACAAAAATGATGAGAATACAGAGAAGCAACTGCAGTGGCGCTGGCCAGAATCCTTGTGAATTATAGATGCATACTGGTTGGAGAAGGTTCCTTGGGCCCTGTGTTAGTCTCGGTTTACTAGAGAAACAAGTCCAGGGACACTCGTGTATGGGTAAGAGGGAGTTTTATATCAAAGAGTAATTGTATATTAAGAAAACATCCCAGCCCAGTCCAGATCAAGTCCATAAGTCTGATATTAACCCATATGTCCAATACTAATCCATAAATTCCTCTTCAGACTCGTGCAACACATGCAATGATGCCAAATTCAGGAAGATCACAGGCCAGTGGGTGGAAAATCTTGTGGATCCAGTTACAGTGGAAGAATCTCAATGCTGGTGGGGATCTCCACATGGCTTCTCCTGCTCCAAGGCTGTAGCATAGCTCCATGTGTCTTGTCAGCAGGAATGTCTCACAGGGAGTGTCTCTCTGTCTCATCTTCAGCGAACTATTTATCTCCTTAGTACCTCCAAATGAGGTCATCAAGCTGCAACCTGACTGACAGGCTAAACTCCACCCCTTCACTCTTAATAGTCTCAAGTGGACACCAGATTATGTAACTACCACATCCAACATGGGTAGCTATTTCAAGTCGGTCTCTCCTGCATTCACAGGAGATATAAACCACTTCAGGCCACTATCATTCCAACAAGGAGCCCAATTCCCCCAACTTCTGTCTCTGTTCTGGAAGCTTAGTAAGAATCTGCGCCTCTCAAAGAGCTGGTGGTGGCACCTGCAGGGATTTGGGTTCACGTGAGTGGCAATAATACTCCTCTATATTCTGTTACTAAGGGACAGGGAGTAAAGGATACTAGGAAGACAACCCCAATCATAGCCAGTTTATTGCAATGAGAGCCAGAGGGATAGAAGCAGAAAGTAAGTGGTGCCTTTCACTGGAGCACAATTTTTGTTAAATAAAAGTAATCTTAGTTAAAAGACGGAAGAAGTGTTGTCTTTGACTATGGATTCCCTGGGTGGTACAAACAATTAATGGTAGGCTAATAGCCAAAAGGTTGTAGGTTGGGGTCCACCCAGGGGTACCTCCAAAGAGAGGCTTGATGATCAGCCTCTGAAGCCCAGCTGCTGAAAACCCTGTAGAGCACAGTTCTACTCTGATGCACATGCCGTCACCAGGAGTTGGCGGCAACCTGCTGGCAACTAATTTTTATGTTTTCTTTTGTTTTTCACTGATGTACTTTGCATCTTTATTAGGTCCTAAAGTGATTTACTTCCAACTGTGTTCAATCCACCCAGAACCTCGTGTTGCCCTCCAGGTACTTCTGGGCCCACACTATCCTCTGACCCGGTTTGCACGCTCCTGAAAGACGGTATGGAATAAACAAACAAACAAAACACAGCATTTGAAAAGGCAATTCTGTTCTTACTAGTTCAGATCTGCAACACTTCTTTGCCACTTCTGCACTCTTCAGAAAGTATTTGGTGACCCAAACAGAGCACAGGCAGTCCCCAGATAATGAACAAGTTCTGTTCCTAAATCTGTCTGTAAAGTGAATTTGAATGTAAGTTGGAACAGTTAGGGACAGCTCATATCTAGTGTCAGTCATTCATATGTTTGAATATTAGTACAGTCAGTCATTGGGTTGCAAACCTCTCCCTTCATTTCAAAAACTTCAAATTTCACTGCCATTGAGTCATGCCAACTCATAACACCCCTGTGGATTTCTGAGACTATAACTTTTTCTTTTTTCCAACAGTTATATTGGCATATAATCCATATGTCACATATGTCAGTAGTTTAAGCACATCAAGAAGAGTTGTACAATCATCACCACAATCAGATGTAGAGCATTTTGTTCATTCCTATGCTCACTGGTATTAGCTCCCCATTTCTCCCCAATCTCTTCTGCTGTACCCCCAAGGAACCATTAATCTAGTTACTGTCTCTAGATTTACCTAGTCTGAATTTCACACACAGAATAACATTAAAAACAAACAAGAAATAAAAGTAAAAAGAATAACAGAGTTAAGCAGATAAAAGCCTCATTGAAAAGAAAGCAGACATGAAAAACTAGAACAAATTTAAATGGCTCAGAAGGGAGATCAAATGATTGGGTGCTAAATTTTAACATGACTGCATCTGCAGCAATCTACTTTCCAATGCATTCTGCATGTTAGCAAGGATATTCACAACTCTGGTCCATAGTGCTTTATGGGAGCAGGAAACCTCACCTTGCTCCCAAGTTGCAGCTAGTGGTTTCAAACTGTTAACCTTTTGGATTTCAGGCCAACGTGGAACCACTATGCCACCAGAGCTCCCCTGAAAGCCTCCAAAAAACCTAACTCACTGCCATCAAGTTGGTTCTCCATCATAGCAACCAAATAGGGCAGGGTAGAACTACGCCTATGGGTTTCCAAAGCAGTAACTTTACAGGAATAGGAAGCCTCATCTTTCTCCCATGGAGTGGCTAGGGGTTTTGAACTGTTGATCTGGCAGTTAGCATCCTAAAGTGTAACCACTAGTAGCGCCTACTATATTAAAAAGTCAAAGTACTTACAATAGTTTATAATAACATACGGGTACTACTTTGCAATGCATATCAAGACATTATTATTTTGTTGTGGTTGTTGTTGTTGTTACCAGAATTAGGTTCTTATCTTTCACCAAGAACAAGGATTACTCTAGTCAGACATACAGGAAACACTGGAGAACTTCGTTCGAGGTTCCTAGGAAGGAAAAGCCGTAAGAATCGTCTCCTTTGAGCACATGCGTTAAGAGGTTCTGGGAACTTCTTCTGGGAACAAGCATGCTCTGTTCCCACCAGATGACATCAGGAGCAAGAAGCTCTAAGAAGTGTCTTCCGTCTCTCACTAAATATTCGTGTGAAAAATCTTAGAGATTCTCTTGAGAGAACGCGCCCGACTCAAGGAGTTCTCCGAGCTCTTGTCCCAATCTACTAGCAAGGGCCCCTGTCTCTGG
>NW_022103897.1:891545-913417 GCF_000313985.2 Echinops telfairi | reverse complement strand
TGCGCAACCCCTTATCCAGGCAGACTTAGGCAGTTCCCAACAGCAACTGATTTCGCTTTCCACGTTGGTCAATAAGATCTTCGCCATTATGCCCCTGCTCTGACATACAGGAAACACTGGAGAACTTCGTTCGAGGTTCCTAGGAAGGAAAAGCCGTAAGAATCGTCTCCTTTGAGCACATGCGTTAAGAGGTTCTGGGAACTTCTTCTGGGAACAAGCATGCTCTGTTCCCACCAGATGACATCAGGAGCAAGAAGCTCTAAGAAGTGTCTTCCGTCTCTCACTAAATATTCGTGTGAAAAATCTTAGAGATTCTCTTGAGAGAACGCGCCCGACTCAAGGAGTTCTCCGAGCTCTTGTCCCAATCTACTAGCAAGGGCCCCTGTCTCTGGTCTAGCTGTCTCTACTTCTGCTCTGCTGCCTACTTTTATTACTAGTACTATATTGTGATATTAAAGAGAGTTCAGTATATCTGGAAGTGTTTCTTATGATTTTATGCATAGAAAGGTGCAGTATACACTACATATTAAGATAAACATTTGACTCACTGACATTAGATACCAATTGTACCTAACTGTTCTGACATATGTGCAATTTTTTTCTCGATCCTAAAAACAGATTTAAGAGCAGAATTTGTTTGTAATCTGGGGAGTGTCTGTATGCATTAAATCCTGTGCCTTTATTTTCATAAAAAGCATTGAGGAAACACGTCCAGATACACTAAAATATCTTTAATGTGGCAAAACAATAGTGACAATAATGTTTGGATATGTTGCAAATTAGCATGTTGCTTTTTGTTATAGGCCTTGAATTTTTAATATAATGGGCTTTACTGGGGTCGGTTCATAACTACGGGTCATACTAAAATCCTTCATTGGGACCCCGGGGACCACCAGAACCCATTTTGCGTGTTTGTGGAAGCATGGTGATTGTACATGCAAGAGGAGAGTCAATAAGATGAAGGACATAACCCATGCACGTTTTCTCATTTTTGAGTGGGATGAAAATCATTTGAACACATCCCTGTGGAAAAAAATAATCAATTTTTCATAGACTTGTTATAAGTTTCATAAAATATATTGCACACATATTTTTTAAGTAAGAAAATGGCTTTTTAATGACACTTAAAATATATGGAATGGCAAGAATTATTTAACATGTGTTTCTGAGGCCTGAAATTTGGTACTGCCTGCTAAAATATACATGATTTAGATAAGTCTGTCTTCTAGGGATAAATGTGAGACCCAGGTCATCTTCTTACAAAGCTAATGTGAAGGAGCTTGGTAGTCTGGCTACTAAGTAATTCGTGTCAATCCTTCCAGGATCTTAGCTACACTACACTTCTGCCAGTTAGCAGTTGTCCATTGGCTTGAGCACCTTACCAACTTTCCTTCACCCCCAATCCAAACCAAAACCAATGGGTTCCAAGTTTGTTCTGGCTCATGGCACTACCGTGCATTACAGGGTAGACCTGTCCTCTGTAAGGTTTTTGGTGGCTGTCGTCTTTACAGAAGCAGGCCCCCAGACCCGACTTTCACAGTGCAGCTGAGTGGCTTCAAGCCAGCACCCTTTAGGTTTGTAATCAAGAGGAAACATGCCCACCACCATCCAGAGGCCAGCTAAGCATTGCTCACAGAGAAAAAGGTAAACAAACAGAACAATAGAAACTGATGAAGCAGGGTGGTTGTGACCAATAGATGCATGAACTCCACTCATTCAAAAATATTTTCTGAGCAGTGTACTGGGTCCAGGAATATAGGCACTGTTTTGGGGGCATATCAAACACGTTCACAATGGTCTATTTTTTGTTGTTGTACTTTTTATAATTAATAATATGTACCACTTATGATGCTGCAATGTGTAAAAGGAACATACATGGAACCTTCGCTAATTTTCTGAACAGATATGCCACCCCCGTTCCCCGCGACAATCCAGATGATCTAGAATCTTCCACAAGCAGAGCTATTACCACAGGCTGACAAAATGTCAAAGTCATCCATGTTTTTATGTATGTATCTGTCACCTTACAAAGGAGTCCTGGTGGCACCCTGGTGACACGTTGGGCTGCTGACAGTGAGATCAGAAACTCCAATCTACTAGCCGCTTTTTGAGAGAAAGATGAGGCTGTCTATTCCCTTAAAGATTTGCAGCCCCGTCAGCCCTATACAGGATTGCTATGCATTGAGGTAAACTTGATGACAGTGGGTTTGGGGTTTGAGTTGGATACCTTATGTGTAATTTTCCCAAACCTCAAAGACAAATAAAGATCGTTTTTATAAAGATATTTATTTATCATTGAGATGCAGTCAATTACTTAATATGGCCCTCTGGCCATAATTGCTTCTGTGATGTATTATAAATTCTAGTCACTATTTTTATGGCCATTGGGAAGGAGTTTTCTGATACAGGGTTAAGGTGGGATATATTCAGAGTCTGTATTTTAGTGGACAGTGTAACTCATGTCACCACCGTTTGTTGCCTTAAGGGTATGGTCTGCTGAGAGACGAGGTGCGCACCTCCATGTAAGAATGAGCCATCTCAGAAGCAGAATCACAGAGAGAAATCCCAGGACCGTCAGAAGAAGAGCCTACCAGTGAAGCAGATTGAGATCTCTGTCTGAAATGGCAGAGGTGAAGAGCAAAATCATCAGAGAGACAGCACAGAGACCATGAGACAGAGAGAGGAGCCAGGATCAGGCCATGAGAACATAAGGTATAAGCACTAAGCAGCACTAAGACTATAAGAGTGTGACGCAAAGAAGGAGGCAGAGGGCAAGGGACCACATGGCTGAGAGGCTGAGGACTGGAGAGAGACTTGGCTACGGGCTGAGGTTCAATGTCTACATTCTCATTGTCCACTGATTCTAACTTGTGGTAACCTGTGACGTTCTCTAATAAACCCCCTTGATTGTGAATCTTGTCTGTGAGTTCTGTGTGGCCATTGGATTATTGAACCCAACAGAAAAGGAAAGTGCCAGGGGAGAAAGAGTGGGCGTCAGAATAGGGTAAAGAAAGATGAAGGGGGGAGGCATGTCTGGCCTCTGTCTTGTGGCAATGAAGTGAAGCTGGGTCCTCCTTCTCTTTTGTGTAGACAAAAGAGGTCAGACAGGGCCCTCTGTGTGATTTACTCGATGCCAGAAGGTACCATAATCAAAACTAAAGGAACAAAAGGTACTTGACTTAGGTCAAATCCAATTGACAGTCGTCATTGGAACGGAACTCCCGGGCCAGTCTGGTCCTCAGGTTTTCCCTGTGCATGACTTCTGTGGTCTGGCTGCGCAACCCCTTATCCAGGCAGACTTAGGCAGTTCCCAACAGCAACTGATTTCGCTTTCCACGTTGGTCAATAAGATCTTCGCCATTATGCCCCATATCCTTGTCCATCCTTTTGGAAATGCTGAATGTAAGTTTCTGATGCATAGGTGAAAATGTGGAGGACAAATTTTCTTCACACCTGAACAAAGAGGTCCCTTCAAAGTCCACTCTAGTGGTGACCAGGGTCATGAGACAGGGCAAAGGAGGAAAGGTGGAGATTTGGACAGAGCAGCGCAAAGATCGTGGTGACATCTTGAGGTTACATTTCCCCGAACCCATGGTAGTTGTTGCGAATCCCATGAGCACAGGAATTCGGAAACCCCCTTGATGTACACGATGGGGAGAGCAGCACAAGAAACGCTGGCTGCCAAGGTTTTCCTCCTCCTCTCACTGCCATGAGTCAATGCGGCCTCATAGCGGCTCCTGTGGGTCCCCAAGACTGTAAATTGTTCATTTGTCTTTCTCCCAAGGAGTTGCTGGTGGTTTTGAACTGTCGACCTGTAGGATCACAGTCCAATGCATAACCTCTAGACCAAAACTCCATCTCTTCCTCCTAGGAGCTCCTAAATAAAATTCTGTTGTGATGCCCTATGCCTTCCAAAAGTCAATCTTTCTCTTGGTACAACAAGAATATAATTCTGGTAGCATTCATGTCTCAGCTCCAGAAGACCATGGATGTTTCTCCATGGTCCAACAAACAGGGATGCCCGGCATGTGGGGCCCTTGGGTGGGGCCAGTGATGAAGGCTTTGGGAAGGTCCCTGGCCACTCAGAAATGTCTGAGAAGGTAGTCTGGTGCTGTATTTCCAAAATGGAAATTGAAACGTTTTAAACTGGCAGCGCTCATGTCAGATACAAGAGTGATGGCGTCAATATGTATTCCCATGAAACAAAAGGCTAGGATGTAAATCATTTTGGAAGAATGGGTCAAGATATAAACCATGTATTCTCAGTTCCACAGGAGAAAAAAATATATGTTCATGAGGACAGTCATGTTTGACTAACTACCATCACGTATAACCAATCACAATGATGTAAGAGGGGCTTCAGACAGAGGAGCATGCACTTAAAAGACAGTGGGATTTTCTGTAGAATTTTTGAAGTCCCTTCCTATAGCAGAGCATATGTTCAACCTCATGCATAACTGAACCAGCTGGTCCTCCTCATCTGGAGGAAGGTTCACTCCGTCCTCACCAAGTAGGCAACCTTTAAACTTCAAAGGACTTCAAGCTAAAGCACATCTGATCTACAATCAGTTGTTAACTCTCTACCTTTCCTCTGTTCTCTGTGAGCCCTGGGGCTGCAGTGGGTTAAGTGTTGGGCTGCTAATCACAAGATCAGCAGTTCAAGCCCACCAGCTTACTCCGTAGGAGAAAGGTGAGGCTATCTCTTCCCATAAAGATTCACAGCATTGCAAACCTTGTTTGTCCTACAGGGTCACTAGACTAGATGACGGTTGATTTGCTTTTGCCGCTCTTTGAACAGTGCTGTGTGTTTTTACGTCATACTGCCTAGCTTTGTGCTGCGTTATTTCTCAATGAGACCCCTTTCTTCTTTCATTCCGTACAGAATTTGAGATTTGCTCTTCGTCACGGAGAACATGACGAAGCACAGTTCTGCTCTGATGACATATGGCAAGTCACTGTGAGGCGGAATCTGTTCAATGGCAACTGGTTTGGGATTTTGCTTTGTTTTGTCTGCCATGAATTTCACATGACATACCTACCACATGAATGAATAAATTGAGAATAAAGTTTTTTTAATCTGCTTGAAGCATAATCAAAGTATGAAGATACAAATCTACCACACACCACAATCAGCTTTATTTTGTGTGCAAGTTAGTCAACACACCATTTTGTGTCTTGCACCTTGCTTCAAGGAGCTGTGAAGATATTAAATATCGCTGGCATCAGTGACACGCCCGAAAGCAAGGACGTGTCAAATGCAGGATAACAAGTGTAAAAGCACCAGGAGTTCACAGAAGGGAAAGCTGTCTTCAGACATGGGCGTGGTCAAAAGAATGGAAAGTCAAAATTATATCCAAACTTTTATTAAATATGAAGGACCTGCAGGGGAGACATGCCACAGGCAACAGTGTCTTCCTTGGTTTACAAGCTAAACAGTTGTGGTAGGGCTGTTATCTTAGCCAAGAATCAATGGGTGTGTGCAGTGTTGGGCCAAAATGGAGTCTAAGAATCCAAAATGGAGTCTGTAGCAAGGAAGGGCATGCGGGATACTTAGCGTAACTATTTGGGCATGCTCACAACGTCTTGCTTCTACATATTCAAGTCCCGTTTCAGTGCTGGGACCACCGTGGTCGGTTAGTGAGGGATCATTGAGGCATACTGGTTGTGAGTGGGTCTGTGATCCATAGGGTCAGCAGTTCAAAATCACAGCGGCTCATCTACCATAAGGAATTCCAGTCGGGGACCCGCCAGGGGCAGTTGCACCCTGTCCTGCAGAGTTGCTCTAACGAGGCATGGCACTGAGTTTAGTTGGTTTGATTTGGCTTGGCGTGAGCATTCACCAGTGTCCTTGTGGGGCATGTCTCTTAAGCAAGTTAGACCCAGCTTTTCAGGAGAAAGACCTTTGTGATTCCAAAAGCACCTGAGGCATAGGTTTTATGGATGTCACAAGTCATTTTTACAAGGCCACATCAACTGCCATGCCCCTATTAATGTCTGTTATGCTCCCTTAAAGGGACCGGTTTTTGCAACTGGTGATTTCTCCACATATTGTTTAGTTTCTTGGTTAATTTAATCCTCCTCAGCTTCTGTATACTACCCAACAACGTTACTTCACTTTAGCCCAAGTTGGCTGAGAGAATTTCTTGGAAATTCAAGGAAATACGAGTAAGCCTTTGGTTTACTGAGCGGAGGAGTCCTCTTGGCACATAGTGGTTGGGCTGCTAACTGCAAGGTCAGCAGTGTGATGCCACCAGCCATTCCCAGGGAGAACGGTGAGGTTTTCTACTCCCATAAGGAACCAGTCACAGAGGCAGTTCTGTCTACCCTGTCCGACATGGGTCAAGTCTCCCTCGACTCGATGGCCGTGAGAGTTTGGTACTAACATGGGTGGAGGCAGCATTTCAAAGAGGAGACGTCAGAAAAGATCCAGAAGCAGAAATAAGCACAATGTTAGCTGTAGCAATAACAGCACCTATTCTGACCAGAGCTGCAGGAAATAAGTTCATTATAGGGTTGGGCTCCTTATAGAGGAGGGGTAACAAGATGCTGAAAAGGTTGATAGCTACATCAGGGAGTCATTGCAGGACCTGGGATAAGAGAGGCAGAGTGCTTCTTCCGTATGATGAGACTGCATCCTAGGATTCTTTCGAAGAATATGTTCCCCCTGACATTGAGTTAATGATTTCATTTGCACTCAGCTTTTCAATATCCCATCTCAGTGGTTCTTAACTTATGGACCACAGAGTGATGGCAGAGGTCCCCGAAGTCATATAAGCACTGCCTAGAGAGCAAAGAATGACTTGCTTGAGATATTTCACCGGTGTTTTGTTCTAATGTGGGTAGATAAAGTGTGAGACATAAAATGCAAATTCACTCAAAAGCAACAGTAACCTGAGTTGCCCCAGGCACCTGCCTATGGCTACACATGGAATCATTTTAACAGTAACTCAAATGTCACTGGCTCCAATCTTCCCTGCTGTTCATGCAGGACTTCAGCCGCCAGGAAAATGTCCCTTGAACAAAAGTTTCCAGCGCTTTCTTGCTCTCGCGCTTGCAAGCAAGGCCATGCGCTCCCAACCCCAACTGGGTGGCACTGTCATCCATGCGGCCCTTGTTCCGTGCTGCAGCCTCCTCTCTCTTGAGTGGACCCTAGCCACCATGGAGGCAGGATGGTGTCCACGGGGTAGGAAAACAGGTCAGGCCTCTTTTGAGGCACTATCGCCAAGCAGTACCATGCGTGTCACAATGTTTCAGTGGTGAATTTTGATAAAAACAGCTCTTTGATTTTACCCCTCTGCTGTAGATGAGAGTGAAATTTGACCAGGAATCTAACTAACCAAGAATGTGGTTAGTCAGGAAGACAGGAAGATGCGTTGTTAAGAGACTCATTTGAGCCAACCGGAGGGTATCTGGTGTAGTGTGATCCCATTGTTAAAACCGAACAGGAAGGAAGAGACAGGTGTCCATATGAATAGGGATATGTCCAGGACAAAAATCACTCAAGTGAAAATACTAAAAACCAATAGCCACCGCTGAGGGGGAGATGGGGTTTCCTGCCAGTCAGGTCTCTCACCAGAGCGATTTGAGGGGTGATGAGAGAGTCATCCATTGTTAAAGTTTTCAATTGACCAAAGTGAGAAATTGGCCAAACATGAGAAAAGAGGAAAAAGGAATAGTCAGTCCCAGATCATTAATAAAATCCATTCCCGTGTCTTTTTTTTAAAAAATCATTTTATTAGGGGCTCATACAACTCTTATCACAATCCATACATACATCAATTGTGTAAAGCACATTTGTACATTCATTGCCTTCATCATTCTCAAAACATTTCCTCTCCACCTAAGCCCCCGGCATTTTTCCCCTCCCTCCCCGCTCCCCCCTCCCTTATGAGCCCTTGATAATTTATAAATTATTATTTTGTCATATCTTGCCCTATCCGACGTCTCCCTTCACCCACTTTTCTGATGTTCATTCCCCAGGGGGGAGGTCACATATAGTTCCTTGTAATCGGTTCCCTCCCGTGTCTTTAAGAATTTGTAATTTTAAAAAATTAAAGAATTTTAATTTAGTAGGAACGTGTGCATATAGATCTGGTGCAACTTTTCTTAACTTCAGTGTGAGAAGAGGAGCCCTGGAAGTGTAATGGGATACATGTTGGGCTGCTAACCACAAGGTCAGTGGTTCAAACCCACCAGCTTTTTTGCTCCGATAAAGATGTACAGCTTCAGAAAACCACAGGAGCAGCCCTGTCAGAATCCAATCGATGGCCATGAGTGTAGTGCGACCTTCCTGATTTGAGAGGCACATGGGCATGAAATGAACATGGCCGCGATGCAGAGTTTGTTGTGGGGAGGCACTGGTTTCTAAGTGAGGGCAATGTGGCCAACACTACAGCAAGGCTTCAAAGATACTGGCCCCTCACTTGTAGACGACAGTTGGTCACAGTGCTTGGAATGTATGTGGCTCTCCCCTACCCTGCCAATAACCCCTGTCTCACAGAGGGCTTCTGAAAGGCTCCAGGTGACTTATGAGTCTCCCAGTACAAGGCTTTGATACATAGTCTTTCCTGTTCCAATTACAAAATCACCCAAATTGTAACAATTGCAGTATCCTCCTGTTTTTGCTTTGTCACCCCTGACAGAGCCAGTATAAGCCCCACATCGGAGGACAAGCAGGCGTCTCCAAAGTCCTTTGTAACCTGAGGAGGGCCTCGAAAGGAGAAAGGGAAGAGGTCCATGGAGTTGTTCCAAAGAGAGGCCATGGAAATCCTAGAACACGTGTACAAAACTGCACCGCACCCATGCACGCACCCACACACAAAAAGTGGTGGAGGAAGCTAGGTAACAGAGTTTAGCTATGCGCTGTGTCATCTGCAATAGTCCCTTTTAACATGGTCCGCACGTCAGTCCACAATGAAGACCCTGTGATCAGATATAGTGGGATGAGATGCTTCACTGGGACGTTTATATTTATGATGAGAGCATATCTTTATCGCCATAAATACCCATATTTATGGTAAGAGCAAGAAGTCTGACTTAATTAAGTTGGCAGATACGTGAAAAATAGTAGGAACCTGGGTGGCCCAGGGGTTCCACGCTGGGCTGTGAACCACCAGCTTCTCCTCAAAAGAAAGACAGGGACGTCAACTCCCGTAAAGAGGTAGAGGCTCAGCAACTCACATGGGCAGTTACACCCTGTCCTATAGGGTCGCTATGAGTCAACATCAAGTGAGTTTGGATTTTTTTAAAATGCATCAAAAATACCTAGAAGAACACCAGAGAAATGACCCAACTGCTGTGCAAAGTTAGACTCGGTAGCGTTAAGCTTTGAGACCAGGGAGTGCGTTCCATTTACAACTTCACTAGCTATGCTACTTACGGGATTGTAGTTCGTTGTACGTGCTGCTGAGTCGATTCCTTTTAGCCCTGGTGGCCCCACGTGACAGAGTAGAACAGCCTCATTGGGATTTCTGGGCTGTAACCATTACAGGCACAGGTGATCAGGCCTTTCTCCTGTGAAGTGACTGGGTGAGTTAGAACCACAAACCTTTCTGTTAGGAGCTCAGTGCTAGAGTAGACCTTAAGTTCTGAGGACTAAATGTGTGGAAGGCAACAGTCTCTAACGAAAGCCCAAAATCCCTTATTGCGTCTCCACATGGATTCAGCCTCCCTTGGATATTCCTGGTGACCATTTACTGCGATGTGAATGGCCTTGCCCTCAGGGAGAGGGCAGCAGAGTGCATTGCTACCACGCCCCCAGCCAGTCCAGGGAGGGGAAACCACCCTTTAGGAACTTGCTTTGGTGTGTCTTTGATGGAAATTGGAGTACTAGGCATACAGTGAGGAGTAATATTCACACTGCCCTGAACCAATCTTATAAGTTCCTCTGTCTAGCACAGGGGTCGGCAAACATTTGAGATGGAAGCATCAATCCTGTCCCTCACAACAATTTTAAAATTATTTGAGAGCCATAAATATATTTTTACAAACACATGATATCACCATTGCCTGAATAATAATATCCTTCCACATGTATCAACTTTACTTCAGAGCCACATGTACGTACCTCAGCCACACATGACTCACAGCCACACCGTCCTGGTCCCCTTTCCACTCTGTAGCCCCTCCTGACTGTGATGTATTGATCTGTGATCAATCAGGCTTTTGTGACAGTTTGCCTTATACTCTCAGGTCCTATTGAAGGGGCTAGTTTTCTGTCAATCCTTGGACACCATTAAGACTGCGTTGGTCCAGGTAGACTAGAGAAACAAGTGCAAAGACACTCATATGTGTATAAGAGAGAGATTTATGTACAGGGTAATTGTACATTAAGAAAGCATCCCAACCCAGTCCAGTCCAAGGTCATAAGTCCAATATTAGCCCGTATGTATGATACCAATCTATAAAGTCCTCCTCAGACTCATGAAACACATGCAATGATGCCGAATGCAGGACGATCACAGGGCAGTAGGTGGGAAGTCCTTGGATCCAGTGGTATTGTAAGCATCTCAGCGCTGGCAGGGGGCTGCGCGTGGCTTCTCCAGTTCCCAGAGCATGGGGTCTATCAGCGTAGTGCCATGTGTCTTGTCAGTAGAGTATCTTCAAGGGAGGGAATCTGTAGAAAGTCTCCAAAGGAGTTCCCAGAATCATCAGGGGAAGGCCATGCCCACCCAGAGGCCTCATTGGCTATGACCTGATTGACAGACTAGACTCCACCCCTTCACTCTTAATCCTCTCAAGTCCCAAATTGTCACCAGATTACGTAAGTACCACAAAGACCTTGCACCAATGGGCTCCTCGTTAAATTGTATTTGAACTTGTGTTCTCGTTTCTCCCCTGCCACAAATGGCAAAGTCTTTCAGCAGGATCCCAAGCTGTCTTTTCTTGGCGGTGCTCAGAAGGTAAACACTCTCGGATTTATGACCCAGTGTTAAGGGGCGATCAGAAATGTTATTGAGTCTTGTTAAGTGTTGCTGTGTGTTTTCTCAGCTAGGAATGGATAAAGGTTTGTCCATCTTCCCTCTGCCCTGTTGTAAAAACCTGTAACTTCAGTGTTTCTTCATGTTTCTGGTTTTATATGCCTCATGTTTGACGACTCAGATAATTGCCTGGGAACCAGTGTTGTGTTCTGGTGTACAACAGGCAATTTCTGGTTTTGAGGAGCTCAGGGCTAGTTTGCCTGCACATATTGGAGTGGGAGGGGGTACTGCTAATGCACCGCTTCAGTCACTGTCATTTAAATGTGACTTCTCATTTGGGATGTAATCACCCAGAGTTAGGGTCTAAGAAGCAGCAGTTTCCCTTCTGTTTTCAGCAAATGCTGTCCCTTGGTTAAGATGGAATGCCTCCGCTAAAGGTCAGCAATTCAAAACTACCAACCGCTATGCCACAGAAAGATGAGATTTTCTGCTCCAGGAATGAGTTACGGTCTCAGAAAGCCACTAACTGCCCTAGACTATAGAGTGGCTCTGAGTCAGAATCCCGCTGTGGCAGAGAGGGGTTTTTGAGAAGCCTGGCCCTCTTCCCTTGTTTTCAAAGCCTGCGCCAGTTTAGAGACATGCAAGTGACTTGTAGTGTTTGATAGAGGCTTAAGGAAAAGGAGTCCACAGTCCGACTTTGACATTGCCCCTCTGTGTTAGTCTGGGTAGACTAGAGCAGTGGCTCTCAACCCTTTACTACAGTTCCTCATGTGGTGGAACCCCCAACCATAACATTATTTGTGTTACTGCTTCATAACTCTAATTTTGCTACTGTTACAAATCATAATGTAAATATGCAGGATGTATTTTCTTTGTTACAAATTGAACATAATTAAAACATAATGATTAATCACAAAAACAATAGGTAATTATAAATTGTGAAATATTTATTTCTAATTACAAATAAATGACTTTTTGTCTTGAAGCATGGTGTAGCATGGCTAACAGTCTTCAAGTCAGGTACTCATATGTGGGTGTATCTGCATGTGGGCAGACTCGCCTGGAGACAGATAGAGGAGCGGTGTCTCGGTTCCTAAAACCATTGGAAATATGTGTTTGTTTGTTTTTTAAAACATTTTATTAGGCACTTATACATGTATAATTACGATTCATAGTTCCATTAGATGGAAATATGTGTTTTCCAATGGTTTTAGGCGACCCCTGTGAAAGGGTCATTTGACGCCAAAGGAGTTGCGAACCACAGGTTGAGAACCGCTGGACTACAGAAACGAATTCATGGACACTCATATGTGAATAAGAAAGAGGTTTATATACAAGAGCAATTGAATATTGAGAAGACGTCCCAGCCCCTCCAGATCAAGTCCATAAGTCCGCCATTAGCCTATACGCCCAATACCAATCTATATAAAGTCCTCTTCAGACTCACGAAAACATGCAATGATGCCGAATGCAGGAAGATCACAGGCCTGTGGGTTGGAGGTCTTGTGGATCCAGTGGCGCCATAAGCATCTCAATGCTGGCAGGGAGCTCCACGTGGCTTCTCTAGGTCCTGGGCTCTCGCTGCCATCAGCATGGATCCATGTGTCTTGTCAGTAGAGAGTCTCTCAGGGAGTCAGCAGGGAGAGTCTCCTACCTCCATGGAAGAAATACCAGATTTCCCAAAATCCTCAGGAGAAGGCCGTGCCTACACAGAGCCCTCGTTGGCTATGACCCGATGGACAGACCAGGCTCCACCCCTTTACTCTTAATCCTCAAATTGACAAACGATATAACTACCGCATCCTCCCTCCCAAGAAAACTCCCTGCCGTCAAGTTGATGACGACTCAGTGACCCTAGAGGACAGAGCAGAGTGGCCCCGTAAGCTTCCAAGGGTTGAACTGCCTCTGTGCGTTTCTACCACTGTAAGCAGCCCACGTAACCACTACACCGCCAGAGCTCCTTCTTATGGCCCAGGAAAAACTTTTTTGGAAAAAGGAAAGAAAAAAAAAGTCCTCCCAAAGTCAGTGTCAGAAGAGCTCCAATGAGTCGAGCTTTGGGTTACTACCCAAAGGTCCACAGTTTAGCACAACTGCTGCTCCCCAAAGGGTCAGCCTAACTGCTCCCAGAGTTTTGCAATTTCGACAAGGAGATAATGCATGGTTTAAAATCAGAAAGCACGTATCAGGGTTGGGTCCTCTCACCAGACTCATTCAACCTGTATGCTGAGCAACTCATCAGAATCCGGCTTATATGACCAAAAAGGTGGCATCAGCATGAAAGGAAGGCTGATTAACAACCTGTGATATGCAGATAATGCAACCTTCTTGCTGAAAGTGAGGAAGACTTGAAGCACTTGCTGATGAAGATCAAGGGTTGCAGCAGCCTTCAGTATGGATTAAGATCTGATGTAAAGAAGATCAAAGGTCACACAACTGCGCCAAGAGATAACATGACCGATGGAAAAACAGTTGAAATTGTAAAGGATTGTGTCTTGCTGGGCTCCACAATCGATGCTCGTGGAAGCAGCAGTCAAGAGATGAACAATTAGGCAAATCTACTGCACAAGACCTCATTTAAGTGTTGAAAAATCAAGGAAGTCACTTTGAACTATGATGCGCCTGACCCAAACCATGACAATTTTCAATTGCCTTAGATGCATGTGGAAGGTGGACATCAATAAGTAAGACTGAAGGAGATCGATGCGTTTGAATCGTGGTGCTAGAAGAATATTGGAAGTGCCACGGACTGACAAGAGGACAGACAAATCTGTCTTGGAAGCAGTACAGCCAGAAAGCTCCTGAGAGGTGAGGATGGCAAGACTTCTTCAGATAGACTTTGGACACATTGTCAGGAGAGGCCAGACCTCGGAGAAGGACATCCTGTGTGGTACAGTAGAAGACCGATGAAAAAAGGAAGTCCATCAGGAAGATGGATGGGCAAAGGGAGGGCAGCAATGGGCTCAGGCACAGGAACAAGTCTGAGGCTAGTGCAGGGGCAGTGTTGTGCAGTTGTGCACAGGTTGACCCACTCGAGGACACCTAACAACAACAGCAAGTCTGGAGGTTTAATTTATTCTTGGGATAATCTGGCTTCCAAGACAAGCGGGAATTAGAGTTACCAAACCACATGATTTTGAAAACTGCCAATGTTCAGGTATTTCAGATTTCTATAAATTCCTGACAATTCAAAATCTCTTGGAAAATCACACACACCATTGTTACTTAATGGGTTGTATTTTAGTTATTTTCATTATGAACTTGTTTTTGCTTTGTTTTGGTTTTTTGAGGGTTTTTCAAATCTGGCTGTTTACCTATAAGCTTAATTCAGAAGCTTAGTAATGTGACAGATCAGCACAGTATCTGAAACTTGTTTAAAAGTAAGGTTAATTGTTGCATTTTAGGATATCGTTTTTTATCTAACATTCCTTCTGACTTAAAATTAATTTTATCTGTGATTGGTGTCGAAATTCCCATCAGGTCTTTCATTTTTAATTATTGTTATTATGAGTTAACCATAGCCATGTCAAGTTTAATCTTCGACAAATAAGCTTTTGCTTTGCAGATGTGCTAAAAAAAAAAAAAAGCTGGGAAAAAATTCCCAACAGAAAAATGGACTAGATCAGACTTACAAAAAGGACTGCTATCTTGAGTCTGGAGTCTAGGAGATGAAATCAAGATTTCCCAAACTCTGGAAGGTGGTGCCACTCGTGAATCAGGGGCCATGATTAGCAAACACACTATTGCAGGTGAGGAAAGTGTGCAGGATTTTCCTGACACTCTGACTGTCTTAGAAGGGGCATGACTCATAACCCTGCCACCCTCGTACCCCAGTTCCTACCATGGGAACATCTAGGCAAGCTCCTGACAGAGAAATTGCCCCTCCCTGAAGTGTGGCCAGCGGAGCCTCGGAAAACACACTCTGCCTGGGGCAAAACTTTTTACACCTTCAATAGTCAGAGAGAATTCAATGGAGGCTGACTCTGTGGAGATTCAAAATGAATTTAAGCCTCCCACTGTAAAGTACAACCTTCTAGGGCTCAGAATTGAAGCTCACATACACTCCTTAAATTTTGCATCTTCACCACTTTGCTTGTCTAGTCCTGGTTATCTGTCAGGTTCAGAATCCCATTTAAATTCAAACTGAGATGCTGTCTCCCCCACCCCACCCCCCAACCTACACATAGAATACTTTATCATTCCGAAAGCACTTTCCAATAGACATTGAAAATGGATAGTGGTGGTTGATACACAGCATGGTGAATGTAATTAACTACATACACCGTGCAGGGACACTGGCTAATGTTCCAAAATGGCTACACTTCAGCTAAGCTGCCATTCCCAGTATGTACCCCAGGTCTCAGCCAAAGGCCACCTTCCACTGCCCTCAGCCAGCCAGCCCGCAACCTGATGCGTTACACAGTCGTGGTGGGGTAGGGATGGGGCACACAGTAGCGGTAATTAACAAGCTTCAGGTACCTAATAATAAGGGCAAATACTTTCAGTAACAAACTTCATTCAAAATCGTTTGGTAACTGGTTTAAAAAGAGCCTCCGCAATGACCCCTGTTAGGTCCTTTCCTGTCTAGTCAGTTACCACTGGAAGCGTAATGATGCTGCCCGGGATGGTAGACATCCCCTCCCCCACTGTGACAAGAAAATTAGTATCGTTCATATTGACTCCAGGTGAGTTTTTTTATCTCTTGGCCCAAACACACTGAATTATACCTTTGAAGATGCTTTGATGTATAGTTTAACTATAATAAATGAAAAAATAAAATAAAAGAAGCATTTTCAAAAATATATATTTACCACCTCCTCACAACAATCTCCCAGGAAGAAAAGACAGGAATATGAATTCTCATTCTACAGACAAAAATTAAAAAGTGACATGATCCCATCGCAGTGAAAGGAAAGGCTAGAGTCCAGCTGACCTCAGTGACTCCCACCCCACAGGGTGGACATGGCACTGAGGGATCAAGGGCGCTCACCCACTCGCGCGCGCGCGCGCGCACACACACACACACACACACCCTTTCAAACACATAGCTGTCTCTCACTTCTGAGGACAAAAAATTGATTGCTGAAATAAAACTAAGCCCCCCATTTTATCTCCCATCAAGTAAAACTTCCTTGGTCTCCTGTGAGGCTACAAACAATGGAGACCACAGTTCATACGGGGACAGCTTCTGGTCCAAATGGCTGCTCCCCTGAGAGCAAACCAACCACCAACCCCAAACTCACTGCCATCAAGTCGATGCCAACTGTAGGACAGGGTAGGCTGTAATTCTTTATGGGAGTAGAAAGCCCCATCTGGTGGTTTCGAACTGCTAATCTTGCCGTTAACAGCCCAACGCATAGCCACTATGCTTCCAGAGGAGTCAGACCCTCTGAATTCCTTTTGAGCAGTAGTCTTTCAGGAAAGCCCATAAGCAGTTCCTTGGCTGCTGGTTGGCTCCAGAGTTGAGCTACTGGAAATACAGGGGAGTTTAAAGGGGCATCCACAAAGAAGGCATTGGCCCAAGGGAATCTCTCAGACCCTACTCAGCAGAACCTCATTACTAGGTGGTCAGCAACTCTGGCTTCCCCCTTGCCAGGAGGCAAGCTGGAGCTCCGCAGGTGCCCTGGGGGTTTGTTTACTCCAGGTTCAGTCTGAAGTCCCTAATGCTGGTAGGTAGACTCTACTCCAGCATGCCTATGAAGAAAGGCCTGGCATTCCATTTCTGACCATCAGGCCCTGGAAACCCTGTGGAGCACAGTGGGGCTGCTCTCATCCGTGGGGTTCAACCAGGCGTAGGAATGGACTAGACTGGAACGGACTTGGTTCACTCTTTGACCCAGTCAGGTCAAAGGATCTGGCTCTCCAGCTGTGTCTGAGGGTGTCAGTAAGATCCCAACACTGCATTTAATAATAATGAAACGTATTCCTACCCTGCCTTCTGCAGATTTATTTTCCTTTATTCGCAACTATACTTCTAAAAAAGAAAGAAAAGAATAAATCAAGAAAATGTTCCTGTTTGCCTAGTGTGCTTTTATTATTATTATTAATGCAAAGCTCGAGATCACACCTACCCAAATTCACGTCATCATTTGCTTACTTACACCTGGAAGAAGAATCAATAGCTACCTTGTCTCCCTCGTTAGGTGGGTGTGGATTGGGGTGGGGATGGGTCTTAGATGCATACTTTAGCCAAGCCTTTGCCTCCCTCTTCTGTTGAAAATAAGAATTGCATGGAACAAATTTAGATTCTAAACTTGAGAACATCTGAAGAGGGAACTCTAGCCTTTGCTGTTACCACAAGCTGTGCAAAGTGGCTTTAAAGAGAGTTCAGTGTTACCGTATTGTCTATATAACACTTGAATTAATACTTCCCAGAAAGAAAGAAAAAAGTAAACTTTGAATCAGATAAGCTCAACTCAGAATAAATTGCAAACCCACCTGAGTAGCTGAGCAAAATCAATGGAGTGGTTCTTCGGTCACTGGACTAAAAGATTTGAGATTGATTTTCCCCCCGTTTTAGTAAAATATGAAACTCTCTGGCAATATTGGACTCCTGTAGCTTACGAGGATTTATGTGACAACAGCATAGCTATTTCTCTAAGAACATTTTTTCAGCAGCTGTACAGATGGCTCCATTTGCATGATCTCATCAGGCAAGGATTTTTAAAAGCATTAACCTCAGAATTAGAAAGAAGAAAAATATATATATATATATTTCCTGTTAAGTACAAGGATGCTCAATCATGACATTAAATATTCCTTACAAACTCAGTTATATCCTAAAATAATCAATTTGGAACTCTTGCAATATTCAGTGATCTGCAGGGAATTTGTATTTCTAAAGGCCTTTATGCTGTCCAGAGCGTGGCTGTAATGAAATCACCTTTACAGGAAGCTTCCCTCTCTGAGGAAGAGGTCAGTGTACAGCTGATTATCAGGGTAAGGTCCAGCAGGGTCCATCTTGCTGATGAAGTATTTGCCCAGCGGGGTCAGCTGGAGAGTGTCCAGGGCCACTCCCTTCAGTGAGCATTCCCAAGATTGAGCACTTGCTGTATACTGGGTGCTCTGCATTCATACCCACCCTGGTAGGAGTTACCACTGTCCTCATTTCTCAGGTGAGGAAACAGAGTAAAATGGAACTTATCTGCGTGGGTAAACTGTGGTCCATCCACACCGTGGAGGATAATTCCATTGCTTGCCAAGGGTAGGCAGGGAAGGGAGGGAGGGGAAAACAATGGGCCAGAGAACCAAATCAACTCACTGCCCTCTAGTGGATGTCAACCCATGCAACCCTGGTGGCGCAGTGGTTCCTTGCTGGGCTGCTGACTGCAAGTTCAGCAGTTTGAAACCAACAGCCACTCTCTGGGAGAAAGATAAGACTATCTGTGCCCATAGAGAGTTAGAGTCTCAGCTATGGAGTGGTAGGATGTCTGGATTCACTCCTGATAAAATGGTTTTGGAAAAAGAAATAAATATATAGCATAAAAAAGTTAGAGTCTCAGAAATTCACAGGGACAGTTAACCCCTGTCCTACAAGGTTGCTATGAGTAAGCTAGAGAACAGATAGGTATTTACTTGGGTGAAGGGGAATATATGAGGGGGGATTCAAAAAAAAAAGACAAAAATTTTTTCAAAGCTATTGTGTTAGTCTGGGTACTTTAGAGAAACAAATCCACTGAAACTCATATGTATAAAAGAGAGTTTTATATAAAGGGTGAGTACACATCAAGAAAACATCCCAACCCAGTGCTGCCCAAGCCCACAAGTCTAACAACCCATATGTTTGACAACAATCCACGTCCTCCTCCATCTCACAAAACAGACCCAATGATGCCGACTGCAGAAGGAAAGCCGAGTCAGTGAATGTGTAAGCATCTCAGTGCTGGCAGGGGTCTCCACAGCGCTGCTCCAGCACCCAGGGCTGCATCGGGGTAGGTCCATGTGGCTTCTCCTCAGGAATGTCTTGCAGGAAGCGAGCCTTGCCAGCTAAAGCAGGGAACTGGCTAAGGCAGCTGCACCCTGGTCTGACCATCACAAAGCAAGAGACCCAAGAACTCCAAAGGTGAGGCTCACTGAGCCATTTTTCTCTCTGCCCTTCAATTAACCCCACATGTGTTTATCGGCCAGGTTGGCACAATAAACTAACTACCTCCGCTACCTATTACATAATTTTTACAAAACAACTCATCGCCTTCAAAGTACTCTCCATTACACTTAATACAATTGTCAAATTTGTGATTCCTTTCTTGGAAACATTTTTCAAACTCATCTGTTTGGATGGCTGCAGCACCTCCCTCGTTTTTTTCCTTCACCTCTTTTACATGGTCAAATCGCTGTCCTTTCATGTCCTTCTTCATTTGTGGAAACAAAAAGAAGTCCCACAGAGCTTGGTCAGGTGAGTCAAGTGCATGTGCAAGAAAGACGGTGTTTTTTTGCCAAAAACTAGTGAACCGAGATGGCTGTGTGAGCAGATGCATTGTCGTGGTGGCAAAACCAGTCCCCCATCTACCACAAACCAGGCCTTTTTTGTCATACACTGTCACGCAATCTTTTCAGAACCTCTAAATAGAAAGCTTGATTAACAGGCTGCCTGGTGGGACAAACTCCAAATGCACTATCCCCCACACATCAAAGAAGAAAATGAGCATTGGTGTTTTTTAGGGTACCCCCTTGTTATATTCTACAAGAGGGAGAAGATAAAAAGGGAGGGACAGGGTGAGCTAATGGAAAGTTCAGTAAGCAGTTTAAGTTGGTGAATACAAAATTGATCTTCTGAAATGTAAACCTCACCTAATTCACAATAAAGTCTTTTTTTAAAAAAAGAGCTATCAAAAAACAAAACCAAAAAAATGACCAATCTATGAAATGACATGTGGAAGTTCCTGGAGATTCTCAGTCAGTGGGTCTTGTCTGAGCTCAGAAACTGTCTCGTTAACAAATGAACCAGGCAATTCTTATCACCAGGGTCCTATGAGAATGGTTCTAAAGCAGAGACAAGCTGGGTAAAGAGCTAGATAATATTTGGGGGTTGGTGGCCAAAAGGTCTCTGTTATAACAACTCAACTCAATGGGAGTAGCACAAATAAATCAGAGGCAAGTCATAAATGATTGGGTAGGGTTATGTTCCAACACCGTACGTACAATATCAAGTGCCTTGCTATAGTTCGCTGGCCTCTTTCTCAGACCATTCGTATTATCAAGTGGAAAAGAGACATTAATTCTTGCTATTTGTCACCTCACTCAGGCTGGGTCTCAACCAGGCAATCAATCTCCAGGAAAACATTCCAAACGCATGGAACATCGCTCCTATTAAGGGAGAAAGTCAAAGATGTATCTTTCCTCCCACTTCAGGGAACAGCACTTCCAATGCCAGATCCGGGTCCGTGGCACCTGCCTTGTCTATACCTCTGCACAGCCTCAAGGAGGGCACTGTAAACCAGGCAAGGCCGCGAAGCAAAACTTCCGGCCCAGGCTATGGCTGAATGGGGTGGCGGAATTCCCAGACGTTGTCATGGATTGAGTTGTTTCTCTCCAAGATACGTGTCCCCTCGATTGGCCGGACTCTCAGAATTGTGTGGTTGCCCTCCGGCTGGGCTGGGCTGTCAACCCGAGCGTCGTAGTTTGATGCGGCAGGATCTGTGTGGGATGTGTCTTGATTCACAGCCTCAGAAGAAGGGTTCTCAAGTCTCACCTTTCATCTTACAAGAAATAAAAGGAGCAAGAAGTGAGCGGAGAAGAGAGACCTCCGTACCTCCAAGAAAGAAGAGCCTGGGATGAAGTGCATCCTGTAGCCTCAGGATCCCTTGTTTCCAGAGCAAGGAAAAGCTGGGTGCTACGATGGCCGCCTTCCTCTAGAGCTGGCCCCCTGCGCTCAGACTCTGAGAGAATAGACTCGTTTTTGTTGAACGCACCCAGTCGTGACATTCCATTACGGCGGCACTAGACCGATGGCCTCCAAGATGCCGGCCCCCGAGGTTCACACGCATTCTCCCAATGAGTCAATCAAGCACCAAGCGAGGTGCTTCTGTGGGGTGATTTCACAAATGTAATTAAGGTCCCTAATCAGTTTTCCTTTAAAAATAGGGAAGCTAGCCGGACTTAATTAATTGAGTGCTTTACAACTGAGTCTAGAGGTCAAGGTCTGAGAAACCGGAGAGCATCGGCATACGAGAAGGTTTGATTTAGGGATGCGTCGTCTCCACTGCTGCTTTGTAGAGGGCGTGGGAAACTTGACCAGGAGCACAGGTGGCCTCTGGAAGCTAAAGGCGGCCCAGCGACCCAACAGCAAGGGCATTTTGCTAACAAGCTTGAAAGAACTCCCAAGTCCCAGAAGATAACTACAGCCATGGCAGACACCTTGAGTTTAGACTGCCGAGATCCAAAGCAGAGAATCTAACCAAACTGTACCCACATTTATAACATAAAGAAATGATAAAATCATAACTTGATGCTATTTTAACCCACTAGGTTTGCAGTGAAAAGTTACACAGACATAGAAAACTAATATAGAAATGCCCAGATCTTTGATATTTGAATTACTACTAAGGATTTCTAAGTGCAACAACTTACGGTTTTAAACACAGATGTGTTCCTTCAGAGCAGTGGTTCTCAACCTGTGGGTCGCGACCCCTTTGGGGGTCAAACGACCCTTTCACAGGAGTTGCCTGATTTATAACAGTAGCAAAATTACAGTTATGATGTAGCAATGAAAATAATTTTATGGCTTAGGAGTCACTACAACATGAGGAACTGTATTAAAGGGTCGCGGTTGAGAACCACTGCTTTAGGAAGGTTGAGATCCACTGCTTTAGAGCCATATTTACTCACCAGGTTCTAAGGATCTCTGGTGATTTAATGTGTTATGCATTGGCCTGCTAACTACAAATTCAGGAGTTCAAAACCCATAGCTGCTCCACAGGAGAAAGATGAGATTTTTCTATTCCCATCAAAAGTTAT